>NC_092155.1:62266850-62469729 GCF_045791955.1 Oncorhynchus clarkii lewisi | reverse complement strand
GCTGCTAGTGTCAAGCACACAACACAGAAACTCCTCAGTACAAACACAGACTCCTTAGTACAAACACATACTCCTCAGTACAAACACAGACTCCTCAGTACAAACACAGACTCCTCAGTACAATCACAGACTCCTCAGTACAAACACAGACTCCTCAGTACAAACACAGACTCCTCAGTACAAACACAGACTCCTCAGTACAATCCCAGACTCCTGAGTACAATCACAGCCTCCTCAGTATAATCACAGACTCCTCAGTATAATGACTGTTGCTGGTGAGGGTTGTCTAATTTGAGGCTTCTGAAATCAGCAATATATAAGCCGCTGGTTGCAGCCACTATTTATAAGGGTTTTTTTTAAATGAAGGGGCATTGTATAACGGTGGAAACTGTTGGTCTACCTCTGATTTTCCCAGGCTTAACCCAATAGAGTTTATGATGACGTTCGAGAGAGAGGCAGTCAGAAGCCAAATTCCTCTCGTCCCCTTCCCACCCAAACACAGCTTTTTACCCATTCCACAGTTAATGGTCTTCCTCCCAGCTGCAAAGCTTATGGCACTTGAACACTATTATAATTGTTTTAAGCCAGCCAGGAAAAAAACAGATGCAGCTTTGACTAAATAGCAAGAAATCACAATCACATTTTGTTGAACTACCAGATGGTGACTGCAGGCGGCTGCAGTCACCATCTGCAGTCGTAAACCCTGGCTGCAATGGGAATGGTATGGCACAGACAGATTCCCAGGGAACTGGTAGGTCTACGTATGAGGGAAAGACCAGAGAAAGGGCAGCGAGACTGGAGCCTTTAAATGAACAAGGCAGGAATCACCTGGAATTAAGTCCAGAAAACTGCCAAGGGAGGAGTTTGCTGAAAATGCACTGTTGAGGACCTCCGCTCCACAAACAGTTCAAAAGAATAAGTAAAGGAGCCTTCAAAAACGTTGGTTCAAACCTCAGCTAGGGATGGGACTGCCTGAACAACAGTCACTCAACTAACTCTTCACAGAGTTTACACTTCTAAATCAAATCCTCACATAAGGAGAAACTGAATTAGCTCAAGTGTAGTGACCCAGACTGAGCCCGTGGCACTCTTGACCTCCCTTCCTACCTCTCCCTAGCAGATATTGAGATCTATCCTGAGCCCAAAACCCAATGAGTAAACAGCTACAGCAGCAACAGTCTCTCTTCCACTTTGAGAAACTGACTGCCGCACTGCCTTGACGAACTGACGCCAATAAACTAAAGAAAATGCATGGCTGTAGAAGAGGACGGTCTTCAGTCAGCAAAGCCAACAAACTGTCAAATGGGACCGTCACCAAGTATGGCATCGTCACATTATTACTGGACTGAATCACTGGAGCTATTTCAGACTCACTATTCCACTGTGGAGGGGAATGCCAGTTGAATAGTACTGTAATGTAACAACTTATTTTGGACCACATGGAGCCATGACACATGGCCTTCAGTCAGACACACGGCCTTCAGTCAGACACACAGCCTTCAGTCAGACACACGGCCTTCAGTCACACACACGGCCTTCAGTCAGACACACGGCCTTCAGTCAGACACACGGCCTTCAGTCAGACACACGGCCTACGGTTCGATCAGAGCCAACGCCAAACCGGGAAACAGACTGTCTGACTCCCAACTGCTATTTTGTCTGGTCATCCACTCAGCACTACACACAGGCACACGTGCACAGACACACGCACTCACACAAACACAGCATTTGTGTAGTTCTGCTGTCCAGGATCTCCTTACTCTTATGGGACAGGCAGAGGGATGATGAGAGTACCAGGGCCTGCTGGGACAATTAGAGCTGAATGAGAGAGAGCACTGTGCAGAACGCTCACTCATACAACCAGTAAGCTGCTACAGTAGGCTGTATCCAATGACTAAATGAGGTAGGAACCTGCACTGGAAAGTATTATTTTGAGAATTATGGAACAGTTCCCATCTCATTAGGGTTTCCTAACAATTTACCAAAACTACCCAGCATCCAGGTTAAAACATTCTTTGTCAAACTCCAATCTTGAGTACTGTACTTCAAAAGCAGGAGTTAGAACAAAAACTACACACCCACCAATGTTGATCTGATAAACATTATCCCATCTCCAGAACCGGATCTTAATGTCACTGCAAAAAAATGTCCTCCCAAAGGACATTGGTCCTGTGCAGTGGAGCAGGAGGCCTGCTAATCAACAGAACTGGCCCAGGTGCAGAGAGCCACACATACACTACACTGCTGTTTCGTATCAGGGTCGTTCCACCTCAAACAGCACAAGAGGATTGACACCCACCATTTCTGATTGTTCTGGAATCATTTCTGTTGCTAGAAAGAAATAAGATTGGCATTTCTGCTTTTGTTGATATATAATTTAATCTCTTGAGAAATGATATTTTTTTGCGATTGCTTACAAACTTGTTGCGGAATTTGACTCATTGTGTCAAAACTCTACACACAAGCCAAATAAGACAACGCTTAGAGATAAACATCTCACTTCTATGGCAAAATGAAACTCTGCAATCAAAACCTAAAAATCATTTTTCAAAATTGTAATTTTGCAACAAAATTATACACACGCACCATTTGAATTACTCTTTCAAAGCAGCAACACACTGATGTCTTTAGTACTTTGTAGTACATTTTCTCATAAAGACTTCTGTGAAAGATTGTTCAAGTACAGTACATCTACTCACATTCCAATGAACGCACAAATAGAAATGCTTCAGAAAAATATATAAACAGCTTATTTTTTTGCCATTGCAGGCTTTTACAACAACAAAAACACAAAGAAAAGTAGAATTACAGTACAGTAATCAATACAATATGTTACTGTAAGCTCACGTAAACAAAAATAATTAGTCAAATTGCAGTGCGATGGTAAACAAATAGTATTGTAAGGGATTGCACACACTGTACATATGCACACACTGTACATAGATTTTTCTATTGTTTTCTATTGTGTTATTGACTGTACGTTTGTTTATGTGTAACTCAGTGTTGTTTTTGTCACACTGCTTTGCTTTGTCTTGGCCAGGTCGCTGTTGTAAATGAGAACTTGTTCTCAACTGGCCTAACTGGTTAAATAAAGGTGAAATAAAAAATAAATTAAACATTTAAAAGGGATGGGCTGGATGGTTTATGGATCCCGCCTTCTGTTAGGGTCTGGCCACATCACTCATCCACATCACAAACAATGTCATCCCTGGCTATGCAACAGGGAAAATATTGCCTTGAGTGTTGTATCCAACCCTGGACTGAACCCACCTCAATGTCTCTGCATGCCTCTTCCATTGCTTGCAGAAGAGGCAAGTTGGCAGTCATACACTTTCCAATGCCAAGCCGACAATAATTCCTCAATCGGTTTGAGAAATGGGGAGTAAGGGGGCAAGTATACAAGGTCAAGGTTTTGTCTCGCCAGGGGTGATGGTCGGATTCGCGTTTATCTTCGAAGGAATGAGCGGTACACCGAGGCCTGTACTCTGGAGCGGGATCGATTTTTAGGTGGAGGGTCCGTCATGGTCTGGGGCGGTGTGTCACAGCATCATCGGACTGAGCTTGTTGTCATTGCAGGTAATCTCAACACTGTGCGTGACAGGGAAGACATCCTGCTCCCTCATGTGGTACCCTTCCTGCAGGCTCATCCTGACATGACCCTCCAGCATGACAATGTCACCAGCCATACTGCTCATTCTGTGCGTGATTTCCTGCAAGACAGGGAAGTCAGTGTTCTGCCATGGCCAGCGAAGAGCCCAGATTTCAATCCTATTGAGCACGTCTGGAGGCTGAGGGCTAGGGCCCTTCCCCCCTAGAAATGTCCGGGAACTTGCAGGTGCCTTGGTGGAAGAGTGGGGTAACATCTCACAGCAAGAACTGGCAAATCTGGTGCAGTCCACGAGGAGCAGATGCACTGCAGTACTTCATGTAGCTGGTGGCCACACCAGATACTGACTGTTACTTTTGATTTTGACCCCCCCTTTGTTCAGGGACACATTATTCCACTTATGTTAGTCACATGTCTGTGGAACTTGTTCAGATTGTCTCAGTTGTTGAATCTTATGTTCATACAAACATTTACAGATGTTAAGTTTGCTGAAAATAAACACAGTTGACAGTGAGAGGACATTTCTTTTTTTGCTTAGTTTAGTATCAGTTCTCTATGTTTAACAAGTAGTAAGGAGCTGCGCCTCGGATTAGTGTTCATTTATCCCATGTAATGTATTCTCAGTGAATTTGGAGATGTTTCGTCCCCCACCCCCAATTAAGAGAAATTAGTCATTGAATACATCCTGATATTATTATATTTTTTTATTGGATGTATTTAACTTTTATTTAACTAGGCAAGTCAGTTAATAACAAATTCTTATTTACAATGACAGCTTACCGGGGAAAAGTGGTTTAACTGCTTTGTTCAGGGGCAGAATTACAGATTTTTACCTTGTCAGCTGAGCGATTCGATCTGATTTGGGATTTGATTTGGGAGATATATTATGTGATGGGGTTTCCCATTCATTTTAACGTATTTCATGGTTATGATCTAGAGTAGTGAACATCAGAATTTCAGATCATCATTTCAGATACCCTCAGTTCCTCTGTGAAACATAAATAAATCTGTGGATTTGTTTTACTTTACTTGATTTGTGATTATGGGCTCAAAATTAAATCAAATAATCCCAATTCAAATATGTGGGGGAATATTAGTTGAATGTTTTAATTTATCTTGCCATTTATCTTGCCATCTTTCTATGGTGATGTAATGAAATGAGAAGCACAGAAGTACTTTAGCTCATTCAGCAAACCCACAAACCGTGTCATTTCACTGCAACACGGGTTTCATTCAGCAAACCCACCAACCGTGTCATTTCACTGCAACATGGGTTTCATTCAGCAAACCCACCAACCGTGTCATTTCACTGCAACATGGGTTTCATTCAGCAAACCCACCAACCGTGTCATTTCACTGCAACATGGGTTTCATTCAGCAAACCCACCAACCGTGTCATTTCACTGCAACATGGGTTTCATTCAGCAAACCCACCAACCGTGTCATTTCACTGCAACATGGGTTTCAATTCAGCAAACCCACAAACCGTGTCATTTCACTGCAACATGGGTTTCATTCAGCAAACCCACCAACCGTGTCATTTCACTGCAACATGGGTTTCATTCAGCAAACCCACAAACCGTGTCATTTCACTGCAACATGGGTTTCATTCAGCAAACCCACCAACCGTGTCATTTCACTGCAACACGGGTTTCATTCAGCAAACCCACCAACCGTGTCATTTCACTGCAACATGGGTTTCATTCAGCAAACCCACCAACCGTGTCATTTCACTGCAACATGGGTTTCATTCAGCAAACCCACCAACCGTGTCATTTCACTGCAACACGGGTTTCATTCAGCAAACCCACCAACCGTGTCATTTCACTGCAACACAGGTTTCAATTCAGCAAACCCACCAACCGTGTCATTTCACTGCAACATGGGTTTCATTCAGCAAACCCACCAACCGTGTCATTTCACTGCAACATGGGTTTCATTCAGCAAACCCACCAACCGTGTCATTTCACTGCAACACAGGTTTCATTCAGCAAACCCACCAACCGTGTCATTTCACTGCAGCATGGGTTTCAATTCAGCAAACCCACCAACCGTGTCATTTCACTGCAACATGGGTTTCATTCAGCAAACCCACCAACCGTGTCATTTCACTGCAACAAGTGTTTCATTCAGCAAACCCACCAACCGTGTCATTTCACTGCAACACGGGTTTCATTCAGCAAACCCACCAACCGTGTCATTTCACTGCAACATGGGTTTCATTCAGCAAACCCACAAACCGTGTAATTTCACTGCAACACGGGTTTCATTCAGCAAACCCACCAACCGTGTCATTTCACTGCAACGAGTGTTTCATTCAGCAAACCCACTAACTGTGTCATTTCACTGCAACAAGGGTTTCATAAGTGGCAAGTTGGTCATTTAAAACCCCATACTCTTTCTTCATAAACATGGAGCTGAGGTTAGAGACGCTGTCACGCCCTGACCTTAGAGATCCTTATTTATTCTCTATGTTTGGTTAGGTCAGGGTGTGACTCAGGTGGGAAAATCTATGTTTTCTATTTCTTTGTTGTTTTTCAGAGTGTGGTTCCAAATCAGAGGCAGCTGTCTATCGTTGTTTCTGATTGGGGATCATATAAGTTGTGATTTTCCATTTGCGTTTTGTGGGGTGTTTTTTCTGTTTAGTGTCTGTTCCTGACGGAACTGTTCGCTTTCGTTTTTTTGATTGGTTATTTTTGTTTGAGTGTTTCTTGAAAATAAATATCATGAACACTTTCCACGCTGCGTTTTGGTCCACTCCTCCTTCCACCGACGAGAGCCGTTACAGACGCTATATTTTTCTGATGCCAAATTGCAATCCACCCCCAGCTCTGAAAAATCCCCAAACCCCTAATTTACACACCCCCATGGACCTCATAAACATGAGGGATGTTTTAACTACAGGCCGTTCACACCTTTCCACAGTGACCACCGAGGGGGGTCCTTCCCACCTCTATACGGAAAAACAGTGAAGCCGATGGGAGAAGAGTCACACAGCCATCCCTCTGATCACCTCCCATTCACCACAGCTGTCTGGAAACAAACGGTCTCTGTTATCTCCCAAGCACCCTCTTGTGCAAACTGACTGCCAGAGTAGCAGAAATGTGGTCAATTCCATTTAATTGAAAATGTGAATCTGAACTGGAAAGAGCTAGTCTATTTTGATTCCAATGTTTGGTCTGGCGTTAATTAAACTAAATGATTTAGGCTGCTAGTGTCAAGCACACAACACAGAAACTCCTCAGTACAAACACAGACTCCTTAGTACAAACACATACTCCTCAGTACAAACACAGACTCCTCAGTACAAACACAGACTCCTCAGTACAATCACAGACTCCTCAGTACAAACACAGACTCCTCAGTACAAACACAGACTCCTCAGTACAAACACAGACTCCTCAGTACAATCCCAGACTCCTGAGTACAATCACAGCCTCCTCAGTATAATCACAGACTCCTCAGTATAATGACTGTTGCTGGTGAGGGTTGTCTAATTTGAGGCTTCTGAAATCAGCAATATATAAGCCGCTGGTTGCAGCCACTATTTATAAGGGTTTTTTTTAAATGAAGGGGCATTGTATAACGGTGGAAACTGTTGGTCTACCTCTGATTTTCCCAGGCTTAACCCAATAGAGTTTATGATGACGTTCGAGAGAGAGGCAGTCAGAAGCCAAATTCCTCTCGTCCCCTTCCCACCCAAACACAGCTTTTTACCCATTCCACAGTTAATGGTCTTCCTCCCAGCTGCAAAGCTTATGGCACTTGAACACTATTATAATTGTTTTAAGCCAGCCAGGAAAAAAACAGATGCAGCTTTGACTAAATAGCAAGAAATCACAATCACATTTTGTTGAACTACCAGATGGTGACTGCAGGCGGCTGCAGTCACCATCTGCAGTCGTAAACCCTGGCTGCAATGGGAATGGTATGGCACAGACAGATTCCCAGGGAACTGGTAGGTCTACGTATGAGGGAAAGACCAGAGAAAGGGCAGCGAGACTGGAGCCTTTAAATGAACAAGGCAGGAATCACCTGGAATTAAGTCCAGAAAACTGCCAAGGGGGGAGTTTGCTGAAAATGCACTGTTGAGGACCTCCGCTCCACAAACAGTTCAAAAGAATAAGTAAAGGAGCCTTCAAAAACGTTGGTTCAAACCTCAGCTAGGGATGGGACTGCCTGAACAACAGTCACTCAACTAACTCTTCACAGAGTTTACACTTCTAAATCAAATCCTCACATAAGGAGAAACTGAATTAGCTCAAGTGTAGTGACCCAGACTGAGCCCGTGGCACTCTTGACCTCCCTTCCTACCTCTCCCTAGCAGATATTGAGATCTATCCTGAGCCCAAAACCCAATGAGTAAACAGCTACAGCAGCAACAGTCTCTCTTCCACTTTGAGAAACTGACTGCCGCACTGCCTTGACGAACTGACGCCAATAAACTAAAGAAAATGCATGGCTGTAGAAGAGGACGGTCTTCAGTCAGCAAAGCCAACAAACTGTCAAATGGGACCGTCACCAAGTATGGCATCGTCACATTATTACTGGACTGAATCACTGGAGCTATTTCAGACTCACTATTCCACTGTGGAGGGGAATGCCAGTTGAATAGTACTGTAATGTAACAACTTATTTTGGACCACATGGAGCCATGACACATGGCCTTCAGTCAGACACACGGCCTTCAGTCAGACACACAGCCTTCAGTCAGACACACGGCCTTCAGTCACACACACGGCCTTCAGTCAGACACACGGCCTTCAGTCAGACACACGGCCTTCAGTCAGACACACGGCCTACGGTTCGATCAGAGCCAACGCCAAACCGGGAAACAGACTGTCTGACTCCCAACTGCTATTTTGTCTGGTCATCCACTCAGCACTACACACAGGCACACGTGCACAGACACACGCACTCACACAAACACAGCATTTGTGTAGTTCTGCTGTCCAGGATCTCCTTACTCTTATGGGACAGGCAGAGGGATGATGAGAGTACCAGGGCCTGCTGGGACAATTAGAGCTGAATGAGAGAGAGCACTGTGCAGAACGCTCACTCATACAACCAGTAAGCTGCTACAGTAGGCTGTATCCAATGACTAAATGAGGTAGGAACCTGCACTGGAAAGTATTATTTTGAGAATTATGGAACAGTTCCCATCTCATTAGGGTTTCCTAACAATTTACCAAAACTACCCAGCATCCAGGTTAAAACATTCTTTGTCAAACTCCAATCTTGAGTACTGTACTTCAAAAGCAGGAGTTAGAACAAAAACTACACACCCACCAATGTTGATCTGATAAACATTATCCCATCTCCAGAACCGGATCTTAATGTCACTGCAAAAAAATGTCCTCCCAAAGGACATTGGTCCTGTGCAGTGGAGCAGGAGGCCTGCTAATCAACAGAACTGGCCCAGGTGCAGAGAGCCACACATACACTACACTGCTGTTTCGTATCAGGGTCGTTCCACCTCAAACAGCACAAGAGGATTGACACCCACCATTTCTGATTGTTCTGGAATCATTTCTGTTGCTAGAAAGAAATAAGATTGGCATTTCTGCTTTTGTTGATATATAATTTAATCTCTTGAGAAATGATATTTTTTTGCGATTGCTTACAAACTTGTTGCGGAATTTGACTCATTGTGTCAAAACTCTACACACAAGCCAAATAAGACAACGCTTAGAGATAAACATCTCACTTCTATGGCAAAATGAAACTCTGCAATCAAAACCTAAAAATCATTTTTCAAAATTGTAATTTTGCAACAAAATTATACACACGCACCATTTGAATTACTCTTTCAAAGCAGCAACACACTGATGTCTTTAGTACTTTGTAGTACATTTTCTCATAAAGACTTCTGTGAAAGATTGTTCAAGTACAGTACATCTACTCACATTCCAATGAACGCACAAATAGAAATGCTTCAGAAAAATATATAAACAGCTTATTTTTTTGCCATTGCAGGCTTTTACAACAACAAAAACACAAAGAAAAGTAGAATTACAGTACAGTAATCAATACAATATGTTACTGTAAGCTCACGTAAACAAAAATAATTAGTCAAATTGCAGTGCGATGGTAAACAAATAGTATTGTAAGGGATTGCACACACTGTACATATGCACACACTGTACATAGATTTTTCTATTGTTTTCTATTGTGTTATTGACTGTACGTTTGTTTATGTGTAACTCAGTGTTGTTTTTGTCACACTGCTTTGCTTTGTCTTGGCCAGGTCGCTGTTGTAAATGAGAACTTGTTCTCAACTGGCCTAACTGGTTAAATAAAGGTGAAATAAAAAATAAATTAAACATTTAAAAGGGATGGGCTGGATGGTTTATGGATCCCGCCTTCTGTTAGGGTCTGGCCACATCACTCATCCACATCACAAACAATGTCATCCCTGGCTAAGCAACAGGGAAAATATTGCCTTGAGTGTTGTATCCAACCCTGGACTGAACCCACCTCAATGTCTCTGCATGCCTCTTCCATTGCTTGCAGAAGAGGCAAGTTGGCAGTCATACACTTTCCAATGCCAAGCCGACAATAATTCCTCAATCGGTTTGAGAAATGGGGAGTAAGGGGGCAAGTATACAAGGTCAAGGTTTTGTCTCGCCAGGGGTGATGGTCGGATTCGCGTTTATCTTCGAAGGAATGAGCGGTACACCGAGGCCTGTACTCTGGAGCGGGATCGATTTTTAGGTGGAGGGTCCGTCATGGTCTGGGGCGGTGTGTCACAGCATCATCGGACTGAGCTTGTTGTCATTGCAGGTAATCTCAACACTGTGCGTGACAGGGAAGACATCCTGCTCCCTCATGTGGTACCCTTCCTGCAGGCTCATCCTGACATGACCCTCCAGCATGACAATGTCACCAGCCATACTGCTCATTCTGTGCGTGATTTCCTGCAAGACAGGGAAGTCAGTGTTCTGCCATGGCCAGCGAAGAGCCCAGATTTCAATCCTATTGAGCACGTCTGGAGGCTGAGGGCTAGGGCCCTTCCCCCCTAGAAATGTCCGGGAACTTGCAGGTGCCTTGGTGGAAGAGTGGGGTAACATCTCACAGCAAGAACTGGCAAATCTGGTGCAGTCCACGAGGAGCAGATGCACTGCAGTACTTCATGTAGCTGGTGGCCACACCAGATACTGACTGTTACTTTTGATTTTGACCCCCCCTTTGTTCAGGGACACATTATTCCACTTATGTTAGTCACATGTCTGTGGAACTTGTTCAGATTGTCTCAGTTGTTGAATCTTATGTTCATACAAACATTTACAGATGTTAAGTTTGCTGAAAATAAACACAGTTGACAGTGAGAGGACATTTCTTTTTTTGCTTAGTTTAGTATCAGTTCTCTATGTTTAACAAGTAGTAAGGAGCTGCGCCTCGGATTAGTGTTCATTTATCCCATGTAATGTATTCTCAGTGAATTTGGAGATGTTTCGTCCCCCACCCCCAATTAAGAGAAATTAGTCATTGAATACATCCTGATATTATTATATTTTTTTATTGGATGTATTTAACTTTTATTTAACTAGGCAAGTCAGTTAATAACAAATTCTTATTTACAATGACAGCTTACCGGGGAAAAGTGGTTTAACTGCTTTGTTCAGGGGCAGAATTACAGATTTTTACCTTGTCAGCTGAGCGATTCGATCTGATTTGGGATTTGATTTGGGAGATATATTATGTGATGGGGTTTCCCATTCATTTTAACGTATTTCATGGTTATGATCTAGAGTAGTGAACATCAGAATTTCAGATCATCATTTCAGATACCCTCAGTTCCTCTGTGAAACATAAATAAATCTGTGGATTTGTTTTACTTTACTTGATTTGTGATTATGGGCTCAAAATTAAATCAAATAATCCCAATTCAAATATGTGGGGGAATATTAGTTGAATGTTTTAATTTATCTTGCCATTTATCTTGCCATCTTTCTATGGTGATGTAATGAAATGAGAAGCACAGAAGTACTTTAGCTCATTCAGCAAACCCACAAACCGTGTCATTTCACTGCAACACGGGTTTCATTCAGCAAACCCACCAACCGTGTCATTTCACTGCAACATGGGTTTCATTCAGCAAACCCACCAACCGTGTCATTTCACTGCAACATGGGTTTCATTCAGCAAACCCACCAACCGTGTCATTTCACTGCAACATGGGTTTCATTCAGCAAACCCACCAACCGTGTCATTTCACTGCAACATGGGTTTCATTCAGCAAACCCACCAACCGTGTCATTTCACTGCAACATGGGTTTCAATTCAGCAAACCCACAAACCGTGTCATTTCACTGCAACATGGGTTTCATTCAGCAAACCCACCAACCGTGTCATTTCACTGCAACATGGGTTTCATTCAGCAAACCCACAAACCGTGTCATTTCACTGCAACATGGGTTTCATTCAGCAAACCCAACCGTGTCATTTCACTGCAACACGGGTTTCATTCAGCAAACCCACCAACCGTGTCATTTCACTGCAACATGGGTTTCATTCAGCAAACCCACCAACCGTGTCATTTCACTGCAACATGGGTTTCATTCAGCAAACCCACCAACCGTGTCATTTCACTGCAACACGGGTTTCATTCAGCAAACCCACCAACCGTGTCATTTCACTGCAACACAGGTTTCAATTCAGCAAACCCACCAACCGTGTCATTTCACTGCAACATGGGTTTCATTCAGCAAACCCACCAACCGTGTCATTTCACTGCAACATGGGTTTCATTCAGCAAACCCACCAACCGTGTCATTTCACTGCAACACAGGTTTCATTCAGCAAACCCACCAACCGTGTCATTTCACTGCAGCATGGGTTTCAATTCAGCAAACCCACCAACCGTGTCATTTCACTGCAACATGGGTTTCATTCAGCAAACCCACCAACCGTGTCATTTCACTGCAACAAGTGTTTCATTCAGCAAACCCACCAACCGTGTCATTTCACTGCAACACGGGTTTCATTCAGCAAACCCACCAACCGTGTCATTTCACTGCAACATGGGTTTCATTCAGCAAACCCACAAACCGTGTAATTTCACTGCAACACGGGTTTCATTCAGCAAACCCACCAACCGTGTCATTTCACTGCAACGAGTGTTTCATTCAGCAAACCCACTAACTGTGTCATTTCACTGCAACAAGGGTTTCATAAGTGGCAAGTTGGTCATTTAAAACCCCATACTCTTTCTTCATAAACATGGAGCTGAGGTTAGAGACGCTGTCACGCCCTGACCTTAGAGATCCTTATTTATTCTCTATGTTTGGTTAGGTCAGGGTGTGACTCAGGTGGGAAAATCTATGTTTTCTATTTCTTTGTTGTTTTTCAGAGTGTGGTTCCAAATCAGAGGCAGCTGTCTATCGTTGTTTCTGATTGGGGATCATATAAGTTGTGATTTTCCATTTGCGTTTTGTGGGGTGTTTTTTCTGTTTAGTGTCTGTTCCTGACGGAACTGTTCGCTTTCGTTTTTTTGATTGGTTATTTTTGTTTGAGTGTTTCTTGAAAATAAATATCATGAACACTTTCCACGCTGCGTTTTGGTCCACTCCTCCTTCCACCGACGAGAGCCGTTACAGACGCTATATTTTTCTGATGCCAAATTGCAATCCACCCCCAGCTCTGAAAAATCCCCAAACCCCTAATTTACACACCCCCATGGACCTCATAAACATGAGGGATGTTTTAACTACAGGCCGTTCACACCTTTCCACAGTGACCACCGAGGGGGGTCCTTCCCACCTCTATACGGAAAAACAGTGAAGCCGATGGGAGAAGAGTCACACAGCCATCCCTCTGATCACCTCCCATTCACCACAGCTGTCTGGAAACAAACGGTCTCTGTTATCTCCCAAGCACCCTCTTGTGCAAACTGACTGCCAGAGTAGCAGAAATGTGGTCAATTCCATTTAATTGAAAATGTGAATCTGAACTGGAAAGAGCTAGTCTATTTTGATTCCAATGTTTGGTCTGGCTAGGTCCATTTTCCCTAAAAGAAGAGTGCCGTTACCAAATCTGCACCCTTTTTGACCCTAATAGGGTTAAACAAGCTAGGACTTCTGGCAGTAAATATTAAATCTACTTAAGTGTGTGTCGTCAGGGCGACTCAATCGACGAGTCAGCTGCTGAGTATGTGACGTCCTGAGGGCATTTCCCACCACACAGGCACAGCAGACCTAACACAGGGGTCCGCAGGGCCAATTAGGCTTATCATGACAAAACACACGTACCTTTTTCCACTGACTGACCTACACACACACACACACTTCTTTATATAAGCCTCCTATTACCGAACAGGGCAGTAAAATCTAGACAGGCCTTCAATGTTTGAGACAGGGTTGTTTCATGACCTCGGTCACCAGGCTAAGCATGTCCCCATTAACCTTTCAAACAACACACTAATGTTACAGAGAGACCAGACCAACCTCACAGGCCTGAAGCATGAATAGAAAAAGACTCAAAGGCCTTTTAAAAAGTGAAGAAAGAAAGAAAATGGAGTCACATGGAAAGCTTCTCAGACGGAAAACAGCAAACCTTTTCTGACATCCCACAAAGAGCCCCATTGTCCAACACACAGGGCCATGAAAAGCAGCTAATCGCAGAGCAGAGAACCTGGGTGAAGAATAGCTTGGCAGCCCAAATACACATGCCCAATTTAAACAACTACCCCACAAACAAACTGAATCTCACAAAATAAAAGAATACCAACAATGAAAACAATACCAGAAACCTGTTTGATCATATATGGAGAGGGAGACAGTATAGACACAGAGGAAAAACATATGTTTTAGTAGCTAACAGAGCCCCCAGTGGGTCCAGTGTCAATATTGTATTTGCAGAAACTCTATTTAAGGGGGTAAACTCCAGGAAAGTGACCAACATGAACACGGTGACCTCAATCTGGGTACGTCACAGCCAAACCATCCATGATCTAATCCAGAACACCACCCCATCTAGACCACATGTGGCAGGGATAGGCTGGGAAACATTATCAGCAGCAGCAGAGGCATCCATGACCAAACATCTCCTTATGACTGTCTTGTAATGTAATCTGTACAGAACTACACCACATCGAAAGACAGACAGAGACTATCCTCAGTAATTCAGGTCAGCCCACCGGATTTGTGATGCACTGAGTATCTGACAGACTCCTTGAGTATATAACTTCATCATAGTTCAAAAGGTCTCTTGATATATCCTCTATTCTCTTCCTCTGACAGACATAGGAAAGCCTGCTGTTATTGGGACAGGAGCATGGAAACTTCTTTGATAAATCTATGAAGCAGACATCGATCAGTCAAGACAGACAAGACCCTTTGATAAATCTATGAAGCAGACATCGATCAGTCAAGACAGACAAGACCCTCGCGGACAGCCTGTCATCTATAGTCTGACCTCTGACCTCAGCCATCTTAGCAGTCCATCCCCTGATCCCTGTCTGGCACCAGAGACAGGGAAGGAGGAATGTGATGATGCTGCTGGATGGATGGAGAGGTATTAAGCAGTCTTCTTCTCAACATGGTGGATCTGGCCGGCACCGAGGCCTTGCTGAGATTCATATCATATCAGGTTGAGGAGCAGACCTATCCTTACAATGCCCCACACTGTGCTGCCTCTCCCTCTCTAGACTACTAACACACACACACATGCTACTTCTCCCTAGTCCACACACACACACACACACACACACACACACACACACACACACACACACACACACACACACACACACACACACACACACACACACACACACACACACACACACACACACACACAGTTCATAGACCTTCAGGCAGTCTACCACGGTGGTGTCAGCGCATGGCTAGTGTCCTCTCTGTCTACTAGCTAACATCACTCTACTAGACCAGGCCAGGGGCCTGACAGGAATCAGACACACATACACCCTCATGGAGACATGCTATCAGTGATGGTGAAAGTCTGTCAGTGTGTAGTAAGTAGGGTGAGGGAGATGAATGTGTGAGAAGGTTCTAACTTGCTTTTTCTCATTTTTGTGTGTCTCTGTGGGCCTATGCTGCTGTTAAGGCTCGGAAATAAAACACACACACACACAGACAGAGAGAACACCCTCCCCATCCCGGCCAGACTGACCTCACCTCTGTATTCCAGCTACTCCCCTACTCCCCCGTGTCGCCACAATGTGGGCGATAGTCTGATAACTGAGAAGAAAACGAGTGACAACTGGAAACTTTTCTGTTTCTGATGTGTCCGTTTCCTGTTGGTTTATGTTATTGACGTGTGAAGCTATCACAAACAACGAGTGTGAAATGTGGACGAATTAGACTGATTTGGACCACTGGTTGCTAAATTTGACTCGGCTCTCATTCTGTGTTTGGTTTGCCTACACATTTGGTAGTAGCATTAGCATACACATTCAAATCAAATTGTATTTGTCACATGCTTCATAAACAACAAGTGTATGCTTACTTACAGGCCCTTCCCAACAATGCAGAGAAAAATATATACAATACCAGTCAAAAGTTTGAACACACCTACTCACTCAAGGGTTTTTCTTTAATTTTACTATTTTCTAAATTATAGAATAATAGTGAAGACATCAAAACTATGAATTTATTTTTTATTTAACCAGGCAAGTCAGTTAAGAACAAATTATGATTTACAATGATGGCCTACAGCAGCCAAACCTGGACGACACTGAGCCAATTGGGACTCCCAATCACAGCTAGTTGTGATACAGCCTGGATTCAAACCAGGCTGTATCACAAACCATGCATTGCCTTAGACCGCTGTGCCACTCGAGAACCCTGTAATAACACATATGGAATAATTTAGTAACCCCAAAAAAGTGTTAAACAAATCAAAATATATTTTATATTTGAGATTCTTCAAAGTAGCCAGCCGTTGCCTTGATGACAGCTTTGCACATGCTTAGTATTCTCTCAACCAGATTCATGAGGTAGTCACCTGGAACGCATTTCAATTAACAGATGTGCCTTGTGAAAAGTTACAGAAGATGGCCCTATTTGGTAAAAGACCAAGTCCATATTTTGGCAAGAACAGCTCAAATAAGCAGAGAAACGACATGAAGGTCAGTCAATCTGGAAAACCATCCAGCACTATGACCCAGAGTTAACTCTGTTGCAGAGAATAAGTTCATTAGAGTTACCAGCCTCAGAAATTGTCAATTAACTACACCTCACAGAGTTCAGGTAACAGACACATCTGAACATCAACTGTTCAGAGGAGACTGCGTGAATCAGGCCTTCATGGTCGAATTGCTGCAAAGAAACCACTACTAAAGGACACCAATAAGAAGAAGAGACTTGCTTGGGCCAAGAAACACGAGCATTGGACATTAGACTGGTGGAAATCTGTCCTTTGGTCTGATGCGTCCAAATTGGAGATTTTTGGTTCCAACCGCCATGTCTTTGTGAGATGCAGTGTAGGTGAACGGATGATCTCTGCATGTGTGGTTCCCACCGTGAAGCACGGAAGAGGAGGTGTGATGGTGTGGGGGTGCTTTGCTAGTGACTGTCTGTGATTCATTTAGAATTCAAGGCACACTTAAACAGCATGGCTACCACAGCATTCTACAGCGATACCCCATCCCATCTGGTTTTCACTTAGTGGGACTATCATTTGTATTTCAACAGGACAATGACCCAACACACCTTCAGGCTGTGTAAGGGCTATTTGACCAAGAAGGAGAGTGATGAGTGCTTTATCAGATGACGTGTCCTCCACAATCACCCGACCTCAATCCAATTCAGATGGTTTGGGATGAGTTGGACCGCAGAGTGAAGGAAAAGCAGCCAACAAGTGCTCAGCATATGTGGGAACTCCTTCAAGACTATTGGAAAAACATTCCAGTTGAAGCTGGTTGATAGAATGCCAAGAGTGTGCAAAACTGTTGTCATGACTGTCCTATGTGGGTCCCAAATGTGTCAGGTCAGCTTGGCAATGGATGACAGTAACCAGACCCTCTCTTTCATCCACAGAAGGGGGAGGAGAGAGCTGTTGGGGGGTTGACAGCTCACACCCTGTCGTAAATTAGGAATGTTCCTTTGTCTTCAGAGACTTTTCCCGACAAAACTCTAACATATTCTAAAGCGAATACTGGAACGATATTTCTAACATAAGAATGTGGGAAATGGTCAGAGGTGATCTAAAAAATAATAATGTCATATAGGATGTTATTTGTGATGTCATAAAAAGTGTTATAAAGGAAATACTGTAACTTGAAAAGTATATGCACTACATGTATGAAGTCTCAATCCTTTACATTGTGCATGAAATATGAGCAATGAAAGTATTTTTGTTAAGATGGGAATTTGATTTTAGGAGAGACCATTCTACTACTCTTCAAACCATCCTATTATACTACTCTTCTCAAATCACCGTATTCTACACCTTTCATCACCAATGGGAACTGTCAAAACAGCTGGCTAGCCTATCTTCCAAGGAGCATCTTCCGGAGAGAACAACAGTAGAAGACGGGGGAAGGGAGAACCCTTTTGGACAATCAGAGCCTCACAAGCGTGCCGCTGAAAGGCCCAACACCCTTCCTAAGGAGTGAGGGTTCCGACAGAGATCCACGGTGAACGTGAAGGCATTTAAACATAAATACGCTCATGATTTCTTACTCCAAATGGGTGGCGGTTCATGTGCAAAGGATATGATTATTGTGAGAATAGTTTCTAAAATGTATCAACGATAAGTGTCTTTTTCTCTCTCTCTCCCTGTGTAACAAGCCGCCATATCAGTCCGCTAGGGACCTTTTCCTAATGTATTAAGTGTATATGTTATCCTGTCTTATCATTTAGTTAGCTAGTAAATAAATAATAAAACCAATTTGTGCAGTACTGAATCATAAGTACGACTGGAGTTTTTGCAGATGCAGGAGGTTACGACTGTTCAGAATGATGATATGATACGAGGTTATGATTAATACGTTGACTGTTTTATGGATGTGATAGATAGACAACAGCTCTCGAGGTGTCCCAAATTCCTAATGAGTTCATTGTTACAATATTAATTTAATTGGGTAACAATTAAACATAGTTAGTTGACTCGATAAATAACAGTCATCAGATTCATGAAAGTAAAGTCACGACACCGTTATCAAGGCAAAGAGTGGCTACTTTGAAGAATCTAAAATCTCAAATATATTTTGATTTGTTTAACACTTTTTGGTAGAAAATGTAGAAAATTGTTTTTAAAACTTAAGAAAACCCTGGAATGAGTAGGTGTGTCCAAACTTTTGGCTGGCCAATTAAATAATTGAAAAATGTAAAGATAGCAAGGAATAAATACACAATGAATAACGATAACTTGGCTATATACACAAGTACAAAATCAAGTGTGTGGTAGATGCTAAATGCAGTATCCATCTTCTAGAACACAGTACACATGTTCTTGAATCTTAAACCCATTGTCTCTTCTCTCCTCCCCTTACCACGATGTCTCAGTTGTTAAAAGTTAAGATGAAGTCATCGGCGGGAGAGATGACTGCTGTTCATGCTGTTGCTGTGACTTCACACTACATATATGAGACAGACGGGGCCTGGGCAGACAGAGGGGGAGGGGGGTTAAAGACCGTGCAGATTGACATCAGACCAGCAGAGGGGAAGGAAGGGGTGAGGAGGAGGGAGGTAGAGGAGGTAGATGGGCTTTAACGGACTCTCCTCTGACTCAGTGTCTGCTAGCATCACATCCTAAATCATACAGCTTTGCTAGACCTGCCTGTGTCTGAACTGTAGTCAAGAGAACTAGGGAAGTGGGGAGGAGAAACAGTGGGAAACTGGAGTCACTGGCGACCCACTCGGCACAAAGCCCCTCTCCTAAACCCCTAGAACGCTCTGGCAGGTGAGACCGTTCTGGGCAGACAGACACAAACACGGTCAGCCAGGACATCTGACTGCGTCTGACACCGACACCCCAGCGAAGCTTCACTTTGGTTAATGATGAATTATTACAATTACAGGGCAGATAGCTAGGTCCAGGCTGAGTCGCTGACACGGCCTACTGATGAGTGGTGGTCGACACACACAGCAAACAGCCCATGGACAGCAGTGACCGTCTGGGTGCCTTCCATCATTAACTATGTCTGTCTTCAGACTATCTATCAGTCCAGACTATCTATCAAATCAAATCACTTTTATGTGATTTTACGTGTGCCAAATACAACAGACACAAATACACCTTACAGTGAAATGCTTACTTGCAGGCTCTAACCAATAGTGCAGAAAAAAAAGGTCTACATGGTTGGTCGGGCCATTTGAGGTAGTATGTACATGAATGTATAGTTAAAGTGACTATGCATATAAGATAAACAGAGAGTAGCAGCAGCGTAAAAGAGGGGTTGGGGGGGGCACACAATGCAAATAGTCTGGGTTCTACCCTGACCACATTTTGGCTGTGCTGCTCAAATAGTCTGTAAGTACCTGTAATAAGTGTGACATGGACTGTTTTAAACCCTTCTTAAAGAGTTTCTCCGGTACTTTTGTATACTTTCTAGCCAGTAGTTCTGAGAGTAGCACTCACGAGTCAAATATGGTCCCCGAAAACTGCGTACTACATCACATATGTGCAGATATGTGTACCACGTCATTGCTCGCTATCTCGCTCTGCTGTGTGTGCATCTTGCTAGCTGTCACTCAAAAAACGAGGGGCTGAAGCTCATTGGTTAGAACTCAAATTGTTAGGGGTTGGCCCACATGGGGGGAAATGTAGGGAAAATGGAGCAGCTTCCAGAAAAACAGTTGCTTTCAAACTAGGGATTTCGGGGCAAATGGAGGTAAGACAGTAATTCTGCTCATAGATTATGCATGTATGAACTACACATTGACACATCCAGCCCAACGTGGGAGGTTTAAAAATACTTAGCAGTCGCCAAAGTTCCGGAGAATGTCTTTGATGAATGATCTCAGCAGAACTATAGACTGACAATTCACAGTAACAGAATTACGCTGAGACTCATATTTTTGATTTCAAAGTTTAACAAAGCAGTCAACTCTATGCAGAAGGACTACTTTCAACAATTTACACAGAGTTTTCTAAAAACTCAAAAATATCTGCTCCGAATTGAGATTCAACGATGTCTGCAGAAAGAATGGGGTGTTAACTATGATATGGCACATTGACACCCGGTAACGGAATTGCGGGAACGGAATTTCAACATGGGTCCCTGATCTGTACTACACAGAAATGCATAATAATTATGGATATTAATGTCATTCTCCTGATAGTGATGTATCCTAAATGGGCATACAAAGGTATACATATGCAAAATTCTCCTTTGCAAATTTGGGTATTATTCTACACACTGGCTATTATTTTAATGAGTTCTGCCGCCAAACAAGACCACATTTGGTTGGTCTGAACCAACCATAGACGTCTATGCTTCACAAGTTTGGACATTGGAGATCAGTACAGTACAGTAAAGCGTAGTTCAGTACACTAGAGTGCATTATAGTGTACTCGACTGTAGTGTGCTCTACTGTACTAAACTCAATGTTTCTTTACTGTACTGAGCTCCACTGAACTCTACTGTACTGAACTATAATCTACTTTTCTTTACTCTACTCTACTGTACAGTACTGTGCTTTCCAAACTTGGGAACCCAACTGTGGTTTGTGACTACTATGCTTTCCCATTGTAGCCAACTCAATTGCAGAAATTCTGTTACCGATTTTTCTGAAATTCGTGTTTCAATCACTTAATAATTTATAGATATATTTTTTTAAAGATCAGTCAAAACTAACTAAGTGGTAGGTCTACCTTTACTTGTTACTTCTGTGAACTTTCATTATCCTCCTTCCTCATGAGGGAGAGAATTTAGAAAATATCTTGAGGATATGGGCATTTCAAGGCACAAGGCAATGTTTCTTAAACTTAGAAGACAGAACATTTTCTCTGAAATTATATAAGTGTTGATATTAGTTGGCAGGGGTCTTTACTTCAACATCGTGTTTTAATGTATTTCTAACACGTTTTAAGACTTTTTCTGGTAGATGTTTTCTAAGACCCCTTTTCCATCTGTCTGACCAGAAATCAAAGCCTTTGTTAATTCCACATTTTTAGGATGGAAAATGTTTGAAAAATGTATATATGCCTTAATTTCTCAAATATAGACTCTTAGTTTTCATTTTACATCCACTTTGACACGCTTCTATGAACTTCACGTCCCTTTTACATGGAAATGACATGACAGGACTGATGTGATGGAGCCACTGCATGCCAGGATGCTGAGATAAAAGTCACAGCTTGTTTGTGACTCAGAGGTCACATTCCCACACGTTTTCCAATAGGAAAGATTACGTTTTTATTCCCAATCGTACCATAGGGCGGTCACTGGTCGTCATCATATGAGGGTAACCTTTTTCCAGTGCATCGTGCACGTGCACGGATGGATGGATTTGTAACCAAAACCAAAAGAGAAAATCTAATTCCATATGTGCATTTACCTGATGTAATAACTGATTTATTAAATGTAGGCTATACCAAAAAAAATCAGTTGATACTCGGGACTAAGCCCTCTAACCTCCTGGGATGTTTACCACTTACCATACAATGAAAATGACTGACAATTACCTCATATTTCCCACCGTGTTCACAGTAACTTTCTAAATGACTTCCAGGATAGAAAAAATACTCACCTTGAAGAATTGGTCAAGTAAAATTCCACGGAATATCCAAAGTAGCTCCCATTAGGTCCGCTGTAGACAGAAGGGTTCTCCACGTCCAAGTTGAATGTATCACACAACGGTAGCAGAATTATTAGACAAACCCCAATGCAGAATAATGAGTAGTTCAGTTTTCCCGGTGTCTTCGAATGGTATCTTTTGGAACCCATTCTATTTCTCAATTAATCCACTAAAAGTTTATTTGTTTTAATCAACACCTGCGTTGCTCTTATGTTTTTAGATCAGTAGAGCTTGTGGAGTGGTTGTTCTATTTCTCTAAACTGCATGCCTTGAAACTCAAACTCGCTGTATCTCTCCTAAATGCTCAGTCAGCTTCTTCCCTCGACTCGCTCTCCCTCGCTACGCTCGCTCCTCTGTCCTAATTGAAGGGATATTGAAAGGAGGGAGTTCCTCGACTCGTGACAAACTTTTGAAGAGGTGGAGCTCTTAATTCAGAAAAAGACAGACAGAAGACCAACGTGTATCGTCAATCTAGAGTGGGCTACACTCAGAACGGAGTCATCTGTATGACACTGAAATCTTCCCGAACTGTCTGGAGAAATCTTCCGGATCTGGGTATTCTGATCATTTTATTCTCTCCTTGGCGCGCAGCCACCATTTGCGTTCAACCCTTTAGAATGTGGAGGGGATTTTGGTCTATCTGCCTAATAAAGATCACATGGTTGTCTCTCTGTAACCTTTTCTACCTGGGTGATGCTGACCAACAGAGATTTAACAAAGATAACCAGATACAGTATATTATTAACTTGGTGGTCAATTGATACAGAGTAACATCATCGGTATTTATCAGCCTATTACCTCAACTCTCAATGACCTTTTCTACCTCGAGTTGTTACTAAGTATTCCTCCTGGTTGGAATGGAGTGAGGAGGGTGGTTATTTACCAACATTATTTTCTTGAGGATGGTCACACAGGAATTTGATGATCATCAGTAGATTTAGAGGGTTGGGGTGATATAGTGGTCAAACGATTATAATTAATCAGACATTCTGGAAAATACAATGTATGTTGTGAATTTTAACAACTGTCTCCATCTTGCCCATATGCAGCCATATGCTACAGTATGCATGAGTATCACACAAGTCTGGGCTGCGTATGTGTTCACTATTAGAGGAATAATGCAACATAAGATCTGATTCAGGTAGATGATGCATTCTGTCCTTCATCTCTCACAGCATGAGGTTATTTCTCCCAGGGTGTGGGAACTAACTGAGAACATTTCCTATTTCTGTTTCTGAGTCACACTAATAGAGACCCACACAGTTGGAAAGTGGTTACGTTGCAAGTCAGAAGCAACCACCTCACTGAAATGAGATGTTCAATAAAGCCACTCGCCTGGCTGGAATTGTGTCCGTTGGTTTAGCTGTTTCACACAGCTAAAGGGGATTGGGACTGAGGGGGCACATTTAGCTGGGTGGCACTAAAGACTGTCCACTCAAGGCTCACTCATGTTTAGAACTACACTTCCAGAAGTAATGGTTTTAATATTCTAACTCTTTAGAATCAAAATGGGTTCAATGGCTGGCTTCATATTGAACATCAAAAAGGTTCAATATAGAACCACAAAGCACCCTTACTTTTAGTTCTATAGTATAGTCTTCATGCCGAGGGGGGGGGGGTTGTAGAGTCGTAGAGCTGCTGGGATAATAATGGGGATCATCTGCAGGGCGATTCACAGCTGTTGGGGGCAACATGCCGGTTCACAGCCATAATCCTGGAGCTAGTGCTCCCATTCATCACTCTCTCTCGCTCCCTTTTTAGACCCACATGATGAGCTTGCAGATGGATGAAAGTGAAACCGTCTGTTTATGACAAGGGTTTATAGTTTCTACCCAGATCATATCACCATCTAACGATTAGCAATTCTATTTCCGATCGCAAGATTGTATAATTTCCAATGGTCCAGCGATTTTCCATACATTCTGACCCCCCTAACGTTGACAACTCAACCAAATGTGAAATAAACCAAACATTTCACACTGTCATTGGATTTAGATTTTTGAAAATCCAATCACTATTCTATGTTGATTCAACGTCATAACATTGAATTATTTGGTTGAAATTACTTGGAAACTGTCACACCCTGATCTGTTTCCCCTGTCTTTGTGCTTGTCTCCACCCCCCCTCCAGGTGTTGCCTATCTTCCACGTTATCCCCTGTGTATTTATACCTGTGTTCTCTGTTTGTCTGTTGCCAGTTAATTTTGTTCGTCAAGCCTACTAGCGTTTTTCCCCTTGCTCTTGTCTTTTTCTAGTTCCTGTTTTCTAGTTTTTCCATTTTTACCATTCTGCCTG
Organism: Oncorhynchus clarkii lewisi; assembly: GCF_045791955.1. Classification (NCBI taxonomy): domain Eukaryota; kingdom Metazoa; phylum Chordata; class Actinopteri; order Salmoniformes; family Salmonidae; genus Oncorhynchus; species Oncorhynchus clarkii. The sequence continues at coordinate 62,445,121 of NC_092155.1, read as the reverse complement.
CCCCTGAACCTGCCTGGCATTCTGTACCTTGTCACACCAGCCTGGATTATTGACCTCTGCCTGCCGTTCTGTACCTTTTGGACTCTGATCTGGATTACTGAACTCTGCCTGCCCTTGACCTGTCATTTTGTCTGCCCCCTGTTCTAGTAATAAATATTTGTTACTTCGACACTGTCTGCATCTGGGTCTTCTCCTGAAACATGATAGGAAACAATGTTGATTCAACCAGTTTTTGCCCATCTTCATATGTATGTCTGTTGATTTTTAAACCATTGCAAATGATCTTCTGACATGTTAACACTGATGGGTCTTGTGACCTCAATATGCTTGTATGGACAGGCCTTAAACGATAAAAATAAATACAAATAAGTCCACGGTTGATACAGTCCCAAAATGTTTTGCATGTCAGCAGATATTGGACTTTCAAGAAACAAAGTGTTACTTGCCACATCATCATGATGACTTGTTTTGTGATTATTGTGGTAGACAGACAGGCAGGCACAGACCCAGTCTTATCTCCCTGACCAAGCAGGGTCAAAAGTTTGAGGTCAGACAGACGAGAGAGGTAAAGGAATACATAAGGGACAGATAAGAGAGCTGTGTGCTCCTAGTCAGTTATTATTATGGCTGATTGTTCCACCTAGCACTCTGAATTGTTGACCGGTTGCATCAGCTGGTCTCATAGACTAGATGTAACATAGTAAAAGAAAATCCGGGACACTCAAATTAGTATGATATGTTTACATGTTTGGTATGGTTAAATAAGATAGGTTACTTAAAGCAAAAACTAAAGGAGATTGGTTGGTCGGGGTGGATGGGCGGGCGTATAACGCAATCGTCTAGCAACCCAAAGGTTGTGTGTTTAAATCTCATCATGGACAACTTTAGCATTTTCGCTAATTAGCAACTTTGCAAACTACTTACTACTTTTTAGCTACTTTTCAACTACTTGGCATGTTAGATAACCCTTCCCATAACCCTAACCTTAACCCTTTTAGTTAACCCTTCCCCTAACCTTAACCCATTAACCTAACGCCAAATCTTAACCCTAACCTTAGCCCCTAACCCCTAGAGCTAGCTAACGTTAACATTTGCTACAACAAATTGGAATTTGTAACATATCATACTTTTTGCAAATTCTTTGTAATTTGTAATATACATACGAAATCGATGATGGACCTCCACAAGTTAATGCATACCATATGAAATTTAACATATCATACTAAATGGAGTGTCTTGGATTTACGTACAGAATAATACGAAATGCTCTTGGACCACGTTGGTTGCATATCTCACTGACCTGGGAAAAAATGCTTACTGTCTTAATTAAACACAATTTTCCGGATGTTGTATACCACGTTCAGCCAATCAGGTTGCAGCAGTCTGGATGAACGCCCCGTTCATCCAGACTGCTGCCCCATAAGGAAGTAACATTAGCCACTCATGGTGGTGGGAAATTGTGTTTTATTAAGATAGTTTGCATATTTTTTGTTTGCCGGCGGGCCATTAAATTGAGTTATGGGGGAAATAGATGCCTTTGCAGCTTGAATGAAGGGTGTTTTATGTACGACCCGGTCACCAAGGGACACGGCTGGGCACATTAAAGTCGGATGCAGATGATAAATGACGTAAAATACATAATAGTGCCATCTGGTGGCTGTTTGGGCTAACGTTAAGTTGCTCAAAAACCTGTGAAGTAATTCTGTAATTACACTATTAAAAACATTTTATTAACATGTTGGAATATAGACTGTTCATTATGTTATTAATTAAGTAATAACAAAAAAACAACACTCAACTCTAACACCATGTAATTGTATAGCAGGTCCCATATAATTCCTGTAGTAATTACAGTGTTACTACACAGGCATAAGCGCAACTTTATTGACATTTTGCAGTTCAGCTTAGAACTCAGCCATTTTAGTACAGGGATTCTTATCGTTTAAATACATGTACTACTTCAAAATCTCTCCAAACAGGGAGGGAATGTAACTTTGGTACTGTACAGCTAATATGAAGCTAAAACAACTAAAACAAGATTAGGTAATGCAGTTGGATTTAGGTCATGGTTTTTTGTCTCACATGTCACTTTCCAGGAGTGCTGTCATTTCAACTAAAGGGTCATGTTCAATATGCTACATCTTTTAAAGGGGAGAGAGAATTGACCATTCACTATACTTTATCTATATTCTGACTCTCTGAGGGAGTCAGCGCATCCAGATGGAACTGAAAATGCCCTGTTCTGTTATTTTCTATGCCAACTTGAGAGTATGCAACTGAACAGTGTTTTGTTTTCCATATTTTTCTCAATTTATTTACCCTCGAATTCTCCGGTCATAAGAGATTTCTCACAAAAAAGGGGTGCGGCTATCCCCATGCCTCAGCTGTGACATCGTCACCATGTTGTTGTGGCAACAGATTAGGAACACAACAAAATACCTCACAGTACTCCAAACAGCTTGGCCACTCTTATAAATATAGACCTCACACACAGACACACACACAGGCATGCACACACGCACACACACACTTTCAATTACAAGCAATTGAACACGTGTCTTTCCATACAGTAGGGCAAAGTTTTAATAGCAACACCACAAGGCCAGTCAACTTTTTGATCCTGACACAATTTTGAGGTTAGACTCTGCTCTGCCTTACAACTGTCTCTGAACTGGTAACGTGATTCTTTTAGACTGTTAAACAGACTGGATATGCTGCACAGTGGAATGGGCCAGAGCGGGAAACAAGCTCAATACTATGAATTATTTGGTCTCCAAATATCAGTTAATATTCAACTCTCTGTTTCATACCCAGAATAATACACACCAAGACTAAAACCAGTATTGAATATTTTACACTTTATTTCCCTCCAAATGCCAGAAAACTCCTACATTCAGAGATGAACGCTGCTGATGCAGCAACTAATTGCATGTGCATCTGATATTCAATCCCCCACTATTCACTGAGACCCTGCCCTGGCCGGCACCCCTTCCTCCATACCCTAATTTCTCTTTGCAAGACAAACAGTCGTTTGACAAACACTGACACAGTGGGGGTTGGGGTTGAGTGCCACTCCAATGGTAGTTATAAGGCAACCCGGGCCCTTTTAAGTCCCAATGCAAATGCCACTTTACCACACAGCAACAGAGAGCAAACAAAGGACACAACAGACTACATGGGATGTATACATGCATACAGTAAGTAAAGCCACCGCAAGCAAGAGCTAGCAGGAGCTGTAACCTGTTTGTTGCTTTGCTTGTTGGCAAAGCTCTTTATTTGACATCTTGTTTTGTGTGTGTTTAAATGAGGTTTAATTGTCTTGTCAAATAAGGAAATTGGAGGCAATAGTGACAGATTTGATTGTTATTCAGTATTTATAAAGGCTTGATTTGCAAATGGAAAAGAGAGCTCGCACTTAGCGACTCCCGAGTTAGACTGTAGTCTCCAAATGCTAAAGCACGGGCCTTCTATACCTTAAGCCTTTAACCTGTTTCACAATACCTTTAACAAACACACACACACACACACACACACACACACACACACACACACACACACACACACACACACACACACACACACACACACGCACACACGCACACACACAGCTCAACCCTTCCTCTGTATTCCCCCTTTCCCCCTCTCTCTCTCCTCTACTGTAGTAATACACATCTAAATTCTTCCTATGTGAAGGCCTGCCTGCACTTCCTGTTTCTACTACACTCATAAAAAGGGGTCCAAAAGGATTATTGGGGTCTCCCAATAGGAGAAGCCTTTAAAGAAACCCTTTTTGGTTCCTAGTAAAACCCTTTTTGGTTCCTAGTAAAACCCTTTTTGGTTCCTAGTAAAACCCTTTTTGGTTCCTAGTAAAACCCTTTTTGGTTCCTAGTAAAACCCTTTTTGGTTCCTAGTAAAACCCTTTTTGGTTCCAGGTAGAAAAGTTTTAGGTTCCATGTAGAACCCTCTCTGGTACGGGTTCTACATGGAATCCAAAAGAGTTCTACCTAGAAACACACACACACTTGAATTCCTCCTCTCTTTCTTTTCAACCTTTCCATTTAGAGGAGAGGAAGGGTGGGGAGGTGTTGCTGATTACTCCAGGCCAGTCTAACACTGTCAACTGGTCGACAGATTCGTAATGAAGGAGTGGAACTTGGCTGGACAGACAGGGTTGTCGGAAGGAATTGTCCATTGTTGTACACGCTGACTCCTAGCAACAGTGAATCATAGTATTGATTTAGACAAGGGATCATCTGGGTAGTTCTCATTGCAAAACAGTTCCAGTCATTCTCATTACCCCTCTTCTTCCAACAGGCCCTGGACTTATTTTATTTTGACCTTCTTCTCTGCGTGTGTTTTTTACTGTGGGCCCATGCCAACTGAGACAACATGTGTGGTGGGGGTAAGACCATCCAAAAGTGTCCATGCACTGTTTGCTTACCTAGTTAAAACAGCCACAAAATGTCTGAAAATGGGCACTTGTGTTTTTATGTACATCCGCTAATCAGCCTCAGTTACAGAAGCAGTAAAGCAGCGCCACATGTAATGACTAAGGACACCAGGCCTCTGTGGCCCTGCCTGCCGGCAGCGAGATCACTCTATGATGCACATAAGTGTCCCGTTGCACCAGCAGATCCCACTGTGCTGCTACCATTTACAGCCCATGTACAAGCTCTCATCAGCATAATGCTGCTTCACACAGAGTTTAGCCTCTGTTACCTCACGTTACGCATGTTTGCCTGTAAAAACACAAAGGTTGCATTATAGGAATGATGTAATTTGATGGGGTCTTAGTGGTACAGTGAACATGTTGACATAGACTGTGTGTAAACCTGTGAGACTGAAAGACTAGCAAGGAGTCAGGTTAGGAAAATACTGTGTACCAGTAGTTGTGTTTCTACCCAAACTATCATGTTCATTTCCTGAGTATGTGTCCAAATTATAGAGGTAAAGAATTTATCTGCCGGTCGAGATGGGTCTAATTGTGATAAATATAACTCTGACCCCCTCTTTGACTAAAGAGGAGCACGCTCTCCGCAGCCGATGTGAGTAAGCCGATGTGATTAAGACCGATGTGAGAATGCTATTCATTGACTACAGCTCAGCGTTCAATCAATCAATCAAATGTATTTATAAAGCCCTTCTTACATCAGCTGATGTCACAAAGTGCTGTACAGAAACCCAGCCTAAAACCCCAAACAGCAAGCAATGTAAACAAGCCAGCAGCATACCACCCTGCATCCCACTGCTGGCTTGCTTCTGAAGCTAAGCAGGGTTGGTCCTGGTCAGTCCCGAGAAGGTAGACCAGATGCTGCTGGAAGTGGTGTTGGAGGGCCAGTAGGAGGCACTCTTTCCTTAGGTCTAAAAAAAATGCCCCAGGGCAGGGATTGGGGACACTGCCCTTTGTAGGGTGCTGTCTTTCGGATGGGATGTTAAACAGGTGTCCTGACTCTCTGTGGTCACTAAAGATTCCATGGCACCAACCCTGGTGTCCTGGATAAATTCCCAAGCTGTCCCTCATACCACCATGATCAACTAATCATCCCCAGCTTACAATTGGCTCATTCATCCCTCTCCCCTGTAACTATTCCCCAGGTTGTTGCTGTAAATGAGGATGTATTCTCAGTCAACTTACCAGGTAAAAAAAATAAATGCAGGTGTAGAAGCACAGTGGCTATGAAAAACTCCCTAGAAAGGCTGGAACCGGGCCTCCCGGGTGGCGCAGTGGTTAAGGACGCTGTACTGCTGCGCCAGCTGTGCCATCAGAGACTCCGTGGGGCGACGCACAATTGGCCTAGCATCGTCCGGGTTAGGGAGGGCTTGGCCGGTAGGGATGTCCTTGTCTCATCACGCACCAGCGACTCCTGTGGCAGGACGGGCGCAGTGCGCACTAACCAAGGTTGCCAGGTGCACGGTGTTTCCTCCGACACATTGGTGCGGCTGGCTTCCGGGTTGGATGCGCGCTGTGTTAAGAAGCAGTGCGGCTTGGTTGGGTTGTGTATCGGAGGACACATGACTTTCAACCTTCATCTCTCCCGAGCCCGTACGGGAGTTGTAGCGATGAGACAAGATAGTAGCTACTAAAAACAATTGGATACCACGAAATTGGGGAGAAAAAGGGATAAAATTCAAAAAAAAGAAAAAGAAAAAAGAAAGGCTATGAGGGGTGGCCAGTCCTTTTCTGGCTGTGCCAGGTGGAGATTATAACAGAACATGTTCATAGACGACCAGCAGGGTCAAATAATAATAATCACAGTGGTTGTAGAGGGTGCAACAGGTGTACTCAGCACCTCAGGAGTAAATGTCGGTTGGCTTTTCATAGCCGATCATTCAGAGTATCTCTACCGCTCCTGCTGTCTCTAGAGAGTTGAAAACAGCAGGTCTGGGACAAACAGGCAGGATATAACCCAACCCACTTTGCCAAAGCACAGCCCCCCACACCACTAGAGGGATATCTTCAACAACCAACTTACTATTCTGAGACAAGGCCGAGTACAGCCCACAAAGATCTCCCCCATGGCAAGAACCCAAGGGGGGGCGCCAATCCGGAGAGGAAGATCACGTCGGTGACGCACCACTCCTAGGGACAGCATGGAAGAGCACCAGTGACTCAGCCCCTGTAATAGGCTTCCCAGTGGAGAGATGGGAACCGGCCAAGCAGAGACAGCAAGGGAGGTTCATTGCTCCAGTGCCTTTCCGTTCACCTTCACACTCCTGGGCCAGACTACACTCAATCATAGGACTTACTGAAGAGATGAGTCTTCAATGAAGACTTAAAGGTTGAGACCGAGTCTGCGTCTCTCACATGCATAGGCAGACCATTCCATAAGAATGGAGCTCTACAGGAGAAAGCCCTAACACGATAGTGCCCTCAAAGCTCATCAATAAGCTAAGGACCCTGTGACTAAACACCTCCCTCTGCAACTGGATCCTGGACTTCCTGACGGGCCTCCCCCAGGTGGTAAGGGTTGGTAACAACACATCCGCCATGCTGATCCTCAACACAGGGGCCCCTCAGGGGTGCGTGCTCAGTCCCCTCCTGTACTCCCTGTTAACTCATGACTGCACGGCCAAGCACCATTCCAACAGCATCATTAAATTTGCCGACGACACAACAGTGGTAGGCCTGATCACCAACAACGACGAGACAGCCTATAGGGAGGAGGTCAGAGACCTGGCCATGTGGTGCCAGGACAACAACCTCTCTCTCAATGTGATCGAGACAAAGGAGATGATTGTGGACTACAGGAAAAAGTGGACCGAGCACACCCCAATTCTCCTCTACGAGCTGCAGTGAAGCAGGTTGAGAGCTTCAAATTTATTAGTGTCCACATCACCAACAAACTCTCATGTTCCAAGCACACCAAGACAGTCGTGACGAGGCCAGGACAAAACCTATTCCCCCTCAGGAGACTGAAAAGATTTTGCATGGGTCCTCAGATCCTCAAAAGTTTCTACAGCTGCACCATCGAGAGCATCTTGACTGGTTGCATCACTGCCTCGTGTTACAACTGCTCGGCCTCCGACCGCAAGGCACTACAGAGGGTAGTGCGAACGGCCCAGTACATCACTGGGGCCAAGCTTCCTGCCATTCAGGACTCTCTTCTACCGCATGGAAAGCGGTACCGGAGCGCCGAGTCTATGTCCAAGAGGCTTTTAAACAGCTTCTACCCCCAAGCCATAAGACTCCTGAACATCTAGTCAAATGGTTCCCCAGACTATTTGCAGTGCCCCCGCTTTACATCACTGCTACTCTCTGTTACACCACTGCTACTCTCTATGCATAGTCGTTTTAATAACTCTACCTACATGTACATACTACCTCAACTAACTGGTGCCCCCGCACATTGACTCTGTATCGGTACCCCCTGTATATAGTCTCAATATTGTTATTTTACTGCTGCTCTTTAATTACTTGTTACTTTTATCTCTTATTCTTATCCGTATATTTTTGAAACTGCAATGTTGGTTAAGGGCTTGTAAGTAAGCATTTCACTGTAAGGTCTACTACGCCTGTTGTATTTGGCCCATGTGACTAATACAATTTGATTTGATGTGCAGGAATGTTTGTAGAATGTTTAAATTGATAGTAAAGAAAAGACGCTGAAGCAACAGTCTGCCCTGTCTACCACCGTTCTCCTCCTGCAGCATTCAGAACCTATGTTACTCTGTTCTGGGTGTCATGTTTATTTGCCTGGCCTATTTGTATCTCAGAACAATGTACGCCCTGTGACCCCCTCCTGTGTTATCTTATTGGGCCGGGCATGCTGTGGGACGGGCGTGCTGTGGGACCGGGCTGGCATGAGGCCCTGCCTGCAGTGTAGGAATGTGGCTGTAAAGTAGTGGATGGATCTGGGAGTGGTGGGGTACAGGGAGAGAGCAGAGCAGAGGGGACTGTTTCTTTCTCACACAAAAGCATGCACACGCACACACGCACGCATGCATGCACGCACGCACACACGTGTACACACACACACACACACACACACACACACACACACACACACACACACACACACACACACACACACACACACACACACACACACATAGAGACACAAACGCCAGCACACACACACGCACACACACACACACACACATACATACAGGATATGGCTGGTTTTCCCACACCCACTCCAATGGTCTAACATACCTAAAACACACAGTCACACGAGGCATCACAATATAAACTTTTTTCATTGAGACTTTTGTGACAACAAGGTTCACACAATAATATAGAAACATTACTGTTTATAGATGACAAAATACATGGAAAGGTGTTTAAGTCACACAATCAAACTAAAATGTGTTTGTTATTCTTCTAACCTGACAAATCGTTTAGCCCTGTATAGCTCTCTTTCCAGTGTAGGCTAATTGCCATGTCTCCCTCTAACAAATGGCTAATGACATCAGTAAGTAAACATTGTTGGGAGGAGTTGGACAATCATCACCTCCTCAAAACCCGCTACATATCCTCCTCAACACCCGCTACATATCCTCCTCAATACCCGCTACATATCATCCTCAACATCTGCTACATATATCCCTCAACACCCGCTACATATATCCCTCAACACCCGCTACATATCTTCCTCAACACCCGCTACATATCTTCCTCAACACCCGCTACATATATCCCTCAACACTCGCCACATATCTTCCTCAACACCCGCTACATATCTTCCTCAACACCCGCTACATATCTTCCTCAACACCCGCTACATATCCTCCTCAGCACCCACTACATATCCTCCTCAACACCCGCTACATATCCTCCTCAACGCCCGCTACATATCCTCCTCAACACCTGCTACATATCCTCCTCAACACCCGCTACATATCCTCCTCAACACCCGCTACATATCCTCTTCACCACCCGCTACATATCTTCCTCAACACCCGCTACATATCCTCCTCAACACTCGCTACATATCCTCTTCAACACTTGCTTCATATCCTCCTCAACACCCGCTACATATCCTCCTCAACACCCGCTACATTTCCTCCTCAACACCTGCTACATATCCTCCTCAACACCCGCTACATATCCTCTCAACACCCGCTACATATCCTCCTCAACACTCGCTACATATCCTCCTCAACACCCGCTACATATCCTCCTCAACACCCGCTACATATCCTCCTCAACACTCGCTACATATCCTCTTCAACACTTGCTTCATATCCTCCTCAACACCCGCTACATATCCTCCTCAATGCCCGCTACATATCCTCCTCAATGCCCGCTACATATCCCCCTCAACACCCGCTACATACCCTCCTCTACACCCGCTACATATCCTCCTCAACGTCCGCTACATATCCTCCTCAACACCCGCTACATATCCTCCTCAACACTCGCTACATATCCTCTTCAACACTTGCTTCATATCCTCCTCTACACCCGCTACATATCCTCCTCAATGCCCGCTACATATCCTCCTCAATGCCCCGCTACATATCCCCCTCAACACCCGCTACATACCCTCCTCTACACCCGCTACATATCCTCCTCAACGTCCGCTACATATCCTCCTCAACACCCACTACATATCCCACTCGAACGCCCGCTACATATCCTCCTCAACACTCACTACATATCCTCCTCAGCACTCGCTACATATCCTCTTCAACACCCGCTACATTTCCTCCTCAACACCCGCTACATATCCTCCTCAACACCCGCTACATATCCTCCTCAACACCCGCTACATATCCTCCTCAACACCCGCTACATATCCTCCTCAACACTCGCTATATATCCTCTTCAACACTTGCTTCATATCCTCCTCAACACCCGCTACATATCCTCCTCAACACCCGCTACATATCCTCCTCAACACCCGCTACATATCCTCCTTAACACCCGCTACATATCCTCCTCAACACCCGCTACATATCCTCCTCAACACCCGCTACATATCCTCCTCAACACCCGCTACGTATCCTCCCCAACACCCGCTATATATCCTCCCCAGCACCCACTACATATCCCCCTCAACACCCGCTACATATCCTTTTCAACATCCGCTGCATATCCTCCTCAACACCCGCTACATATCCTCTTCACCACCCGCTACATATCTTCCTCAACACCCGCTACATATCCTCCTCTACACCCACTACATATCCTCCTCAACACCCGCTACATATTCTCCTCAACACCCGCTACATATCCCCTCAACACCCGCTACATATCCTCTTCAACATCCGCTGTATATCCTTCTCAACACCCGCTACATATCCTCTTCACCACCCGCTACATATCCTCCTCAACACCCACTACATATCTTCCTCAACACCCGCTACATATCCTCCCCTACACCCACTACATATCCTCCTCAGCACCCGCTACATATCCCCCTCAACGCCCGCTACATATCCTCCTCAACACCCGCTACATATCCTCCTCAACACCCGCTACATATCCTCCTCTACACCCGCTACATAACCCCCTCAACACCCGCTACATATCCTCCTCAACACCCGCTACATATCCTCCTCAACACCCGCTACATATCCTCCTCTACACCCGCTACATAACCCCCTCAACACCCGCTACATATCCTCTTCAACATCCGCTGCATATCCTCCTCAACACCCGCCACATATCCTCCTCAACACCCGCTACATATCCCCCTCAACGCCCGCTACATATCCTCCTCAGCACCCACTACATATCCTCCTCAACACCCGCTACATATCCTCCTCAACACCCGCTACATATCCCCCTCAACGCCCGCTACATATCCTCCTCAACACCCGCTACATATCCTCCTCAACACCCGCTACATATCCTCCTCAACACCCGCTACATATCCTCCTCAACACCCGCTACATATATTTCCTACTCTGACAGTGAACCTTCAAGACAAAGATGGGGAAAGAACAATATCTTAGCAACATGATCTCACAAGATCTCCCACCTCAGATCAATGGGGGCAAAAAAGCACAGGCCTTCACATTAAAACTCTTGACCTCATCCTCACAATGGGACACATATTAGAAACTGGTGGTGCTGAGAAGTGTAAATATTTTATGGGGGACTTTAGACATATCTTATCAGCTTGCAGCATCCAGCCATACTTGGTTCTAACAGAGGTTTGAAGCCTCTTAGTGCTTCCTTCCTGCTCATGAGGCCATCTGTTTGTTTATCAAGCTGTTCCATCAGCTCTGGGGCTAAATTTATCATTCATCATATCGTGTTAAGTGCGTTACCTACAGTAAATATGTTGTTTTCTAATTCTCTTAGAAATATTTCAGATGGTTTACACATTTATGCATTGGATGGTTCTCTCATCGAGCAGGTTCCCGCCTATAAATAACTGGTCTTCTGGATTGACAAAAAAATTGTGTTTAAAAAGCATACAGACGAGCTAGAAGCTGAAGCTGAGATTTAAAGTAGGCTTCTTTTATAGAAGTAGGTCCCTCGTGTCTCTACAAACCTAGGCAAATCAGTCTAGTTTTATTAATGCCCCCAATGTTTGGAATAATTTACAATCCTAATTACATCTTGAATCCTTGGTGCCAATAGGGCAGTTTAGAACACTGATGAGGAATACATTCACTGAGGTTTGCGAGTGCTTTGGTTGATTGCAATAATTTATTTGTTTATTCTAAATGTAATGTATATGTGACTGGAGGTATCTTTTCTTTTTTTTTATCGTTTCTTTTTTTGTCGCTGTTCTATTGAATTATCATGTTGATTTGTGAATTGTTTGTTCTCGGGGCACCATTGAGAATGAGACCACGGTCTCAATTGGGCTCCCCTGAATAGATAAAAGTAACAAAATCTATCTGTTCAACTGAATGTGTGATTTCAAACACAGATTTACACAGTTAGATTTAGGTATAAGAAGTAAGTATTGAAACGTTTAAAGTATTATAAGGTTGTCTGTTAATGATGAACAGTGGTTGTATATACAATTGCTGACATTTTTACACTGTTACAATAAATAAATACAAATGACTGTCCTCCTTTGTAAACTGTAGTTTTAGTTTCATGACCAGAACACGACCCCCCATGTGTTTGAGCCTTTCTGCTTGTTTTCGAACTTCTCTCCTATCGCACACCTAACCATTTCCTGCTGCATTGTTTTTCTACATCCTGTCCAGACTGTGTTTAGCCCTGGCTGGTGGATGACAGCGTGGCTAGAAGAATGCCCCAGAATGAAGAATGCAGGGGTTTGTTCTGCCTGTATTCCATCATCTGAGTCCATGCGCGTCACAATGACTATGTCCCAGCCCTCTAAGTGGAAAAACAATGTTTAGGATGGTGAGTCACGATACTTCCCATTAAAACAAGGTTATATGCACCCCATCTAATCCCAGCAACAGGCTCCTCCTTATAAGCTCATGTTGGTGCTCATGCTGTACAGACCACCAAGGTGTCACATCGAGCCACACAGCCTTATATAGAAGCCATATTAAATGCTAACTCTGTGATCAGTGCATTAGGGTAACCAACACTAACGTTGAGGAGGTACAGGCTAGCTCGCTGCATGAGCTTATATAGAGAGTGGTTGGGACTAATGCTGGAGTCACTGGAGGGATATATCTCATAGTGGGTCTGAGAAGTTTAGAAACTGATATCTTTTAATGTGAGTGTCTTTCAATTCCCATAGAGCCACGACAGGGGGGCCTGAATGATTGGAGTTGTAATATCAGTTTGTTTGGTGCAGGGGTAGAGGACAGGAGACTTTACACACCATGTCCTGTCCAAGGGTTGAGTTACATCTCAAACAAACCTGAGTGTTGTTTCACAAGCAAGCAGAGGAGAGGATGAGAGTCTGTTCTAATGAAGAGGGCAAGGGTCGACAGATCTATTATGTTTCAAATCTTTTTTCTCTCTTTTTTCTCTCTCCGGTTGAAACCTGACACATCCTGGTCCTTATAAAGGGTATCCAGCCTCCCATATCCCAGGCCCACAAAGAGACCTCCACCTGCTCTCAGTCTCAGGGCCTTCTGGTCAGAATGGCGTGAGATTACAATATAATCACAGTTTTGGAGATTTGAGAGAAGGAAGGGAAGACCGAGAGAGAGGTTGAAGCGGGGGAGAAGAGGACATGTGACTGAGGTGAGGAGTACTTCTGGGCTCATTCAACTCCAACTGGCCCTGTGTGAGAATCAAACAGCCAATGGTTAGAAAGAAAGAAAGAAAGATGTCAGTCGGGCCTTTTTACAAGAGCTTTGACTTGCTCTGGGACCAGCTCTGAGACACGTCTATGGAAAATGTTTCGCTAGGCCTGGTAGCTTTTGGACAATACTTAATGCTGTAACAGAGACAGCTTGTAAGGCTTCTCTGCTGGCTTTCAGTAAGCCATAATTCAAACAGCCTGTTCCAAACTAAAAATATTCTTTCACTCTTTTTTTATTAAACTGTCCATTTTTCTCAGGAATGGCAGGTTCACGTATCAACTCTCAAGTGACAAACACATTATGCAAAAAACAAGTGGATTTAAATATGAACAGACGCATGTTGTATAGACAGACGCATGCACATAGAAAATACAAACGTGATATTGCAAACATCTACAGTAAATACATAAACCACCATTATTACCAGATAGCCTAGTTGTGGTCGCCTTTAAGAACATGACATCCCAGTTTATTGGAAACAACAATCACACTCTCTATTATGAACAGGAAGAACACAGAATCAAAACATTCTGTACAGATGGAATGTGATAAAGGGGTAGATTGACACAGAATATCAATGGGAGTGTGCCATGTCTTCTCTGCCAAAGCACTATAAGTTAACACGTGAGACAGGCAAACAATCCCAGTTTTCCTGCCTTTGTCCTGTTGTGTTTTGGTTCATGTGTTACTGCTTAAGCATCCCCAGCCTTCAGAGAGAGAGCGAGAGAGCGAAAGAGCGAGAGAGAGAGAGAGAATCATCATGCTGCTCTTTGTGGGCTAAAAGGGGTTTTATCACCCAATACTCACATTCTGGTTCTTTGTCATACCAGCAAGATTTAAATATTTTTTTCTCTTTGCTAACTTAGCCTCTCAGGTCGCTTCAGGGTGACTGATGCCATTTGTGATGAAATCAAATGCATCAAACATCTGTGAATGACGATATGACTTATTTTGGCAATCACATGCAGCGATAGGGTCTAAAGCAGAACGCTATACCCTATCCCCAATCTTTGTGCACATGTCACCAGTATAGGGGGTACAAACTGGGCTGAGGAAAGACCACCTGTACGCTGGTACAGCAGGGAAAGGAGAGTGACCTTGTTTGTCCAAAGAGAGGAAGCTGTTTGTCCAGCAGGTGTTCTAAATATACACGTTGGACCCATCCTGCATCTGTTCTTCTTCTAATGATTTTGTGATAGTGGAACACCCAGGATGAAAAATTGTAATAGCTCATCATAAAACCACCACAGATGGTGAAGGAGACAAGAACACAGGTTGGTCCTCTCATGTCTGAAGCCAAGAGCTGTGTGTGTTCACCTGTCCTTATCCTGAATCCTAATGGCCAAATCCCTTTGTAGTTTATCCCCTGTAAAGATAGATGGAACATCTGGAAATCAGTGCCCACTGCCCAGAGGGTGGTGTTCTCTCATTCCTTTGTAGATTTACAATTGAGATGTATTTTGATTGTGTGCAGCTTGCCAATGATTCAGAGGTTAGTGGTTTAAATTAGAAACACAATGTTTTTCCAAATGCTCTTTCAAATGAGATACATTTTTGTTTTGACAAATGTTGTAAATTATTACTACCTTGATTACTATTCCTCAGACTCATGCGTTGGTGAGTGGACCTTCAGGGAGTGATGCAGCTCACCATGTAAGGGCTGAACTATACCTCTGTCTACCATCATCTTAATATCTTCACTCCAAATCAACACAACTGACCATTCAAGGTGATGCCTATCATGACAAGTCCCCAAGGATAAACATTAATATTAGACTGTTTGGACTAAACTCTTGATTCATACTACTATTAACCTTCTCTTAAGAGAGACATGGAGTCTTAGTGATGACTTACAGTATGACTCACCAGTGTCTCCTGACCCCTCCTGTCTCAGCCTCCAGTATTTATGCTGCAGTAGTTTATGTGTCGGGGGGCTGGGGTCAGTTTGTTATATCTGGAGTACTTCTCCTGTCCTATTAGGTGTCCTGTGTGAATTTAAGTGTGCGCTCTCTAATTCTCTCTTTCTTTCTCTCTCTCGGAGGACCTGAGCCATACGACCATGCTTCAGGACTACCTGACATGATGACTCCTTGCTGTCCCCAGTCCACCTGGCCGTGCTGCTGCTCCAGTTTCAACTGTTCTGCCTTATTAATATTGGACCATGCTGGTCATTTATGAACATTTGAACATCTTGGCCATGTTCTGTTATAATCTCCACCCGGCACAGCCAGAAGAGGACTGGCCACCCCACATAGCCTGGTTCCTCTCTAGGTTTCTTCCTAGGTTTTGGCCTTCTAGGGAGTTTTTCCTAGCCACCGTGCTTCTACACCTGCATTGCTTGCTGTTTGGGGTTTTAGGCTGGGTTTCTGTACAGCACTTTGAGATATCAGCTGATGTACGAAGGGCTATATAAATACATTTGATTTGATGTTCTCTTTTCTGTCTGTGGTTCTCTGTAAGGGTTTTTCAGTCTCAGTAGCACTCACTGTTCCTGCTGCTATCGCATGCTCTGAACTCTGGCACAAGGGCATGCAGAGCCTAAAGAGGACGCTCAGTTCCCACTCTGGATGCCTCACTTATGACCACCATGCAACTCATCCAGGAGAAGAGGGGAGGAGAGGAGGAGGGAGAGAAGAGGGGAGGAGTAGAGAAGGATGGGAGGAGGAGGGGGAGGAGAGGAGGATGGGAAGAACAGCCCCGAGTTCTCTTGGAGACATCATGAGTCACATAATTATGATTATGAATCATCTGATCAAAGTTATACTCTGACTCCAACTATTCTCTCTCTCTCTCTCATAAGCATTCTGGCTCACTTTTCCCCTGTTTTCCCTTTTACATCCCTTATGTTGCCTTCCTAATAGTCACTATGGAGTGTGTGTCTATGTGTGTTTGTGTGTGTGCATGTGTGTGCGTGTTTGTTTATAAGCCCATGATAAATTAAGGTTTAAATAGAGCTCAATCTGTATATTCACAGAGCACCATCTAACACCATCTAACAGTGGGACCATAGACAGTGGGCCCACTTCCAAAGAGATACCTGACTGAAGTGTTATGTTGGCTGACGTTCTACCGATCTGCTTCCACTCATCTTGGCAGGGGAGAGGACTTTCTCTTCTGACACCTCTATGGGAGGCAACAACTGTTCTGAGCGATGTGATCCAGCCTCTCTGAATAGGGCAAAGTAACAAAAAGCAGTTAAAGGTTGCTTGACCCCTGAGCCTGTGACATCTGATAGAGCTGGGGAGAGAGGCCCTGCCACCTGAAACGTCCTGTGAAGAAGATATATTTTTTCTCTTTCCTCTCCTTTCTCTCCCTGTGTCCTCCACAATTTTTCTCTTTCTCCTCCTATATTCTCCACCAACAATCCCCCCTGGAATTGGGTTGTGCTGTGAAAACCTCACTCCTCATGTGCTACACGTCTGGCTTCTATTAGCAATTTGGCACGGGCCTCTGCGTGCGTTTCGCCTGGCCACAGGAGCTGTCATTGCTGAGTCTCCTTCAGCCTGGCTGAGTCCAGGGCCAGATGGAGGGATCTATGTACTGTATGATGTGACTGCGGCCGCCCAGGGAAGATCAGCGAGAGGGAGTAAGAGAGAGAGAGAGATGTGGGAAGATGAAAAGTGAAGGTGAGGAGTCATGAGAAAACTCATTGTCTGGATGGAGAAATGAAGATGGACTTAGATTTAGATGGTGGGCTCACATCCAAGTACAATAGCTATATGCTCATTGTCATGTCTGAAAGTTCCCCCTCTGCTAGCTAGCACCAAATATAGTCAAGAACAGTTTTCTTCCATCATGATACTTTCACGGATTGCTACCTACCTAACCCACAGAAATCCCCCTGCTCTCAATGTTCGAGAATAAATCCTAAATCACAGATCAAATAAAACACTGATCAATGTCCTGGCATTCAGGCTGAGGGAGCAGAGAGAGAAACAGAGAGAGCTTTGAAACCCGTGGTCTGCTCTGATTTGACTTTAGTCTCCTTAAACGTTCCCGTGCTTCTCTTGCCTCAAATGTAATTACTTCCATCTCTCTCAGTTGTGGTGCAGGCCACGCTGACTTTGTCGGAATGAGAGAAGTGGGAAGACTTAGAAAGAGGGCTGGGTAAGTAGAGGAGAGGAGAGGGTGGGATTGCTTGTCTCTTTTTTGTGGATACCTCTCTCTCTCAGCTGAGTCTCACACAGCACATGGATGAGACTGCTGTAGCAGGAGACATCTTGCCGTGAACAGAACACACCCTCTCTCTGCCTGTGAGAATGAGTAAGGCTTTCCCTTCCCTTTAGGAAATACACTTCTCTATTTCCATGGCTACACCAGCAGTTGAGGGATGTCCCAAGAACTGTATATACCACAACCTTTTTAAATGCAGTGAAACCCACCACCAAATACTGAGGTTGGCAAAAATATATATATACAAAGTAAATGAAATGTGCGAGAAGAGAAGCAAGACAAGTCCTCTGATTTGCTATAAGAGGCCTTTAGATGTGAAAGGAAGAGCATTTGATTCAAAACATATTGCAGGGGATTTAGTAAATCATGCTCTCAGCGATAAAATGTGTGTGGGAACGGGGGTTCTGCTGTATTTTGATCTGCAGAATTATTCTGTGAAACTTTGCGGTGCCAATTGTGAAAATTGTATTTTATTTTGCACTCCTTCTTTAACACTTGTAAGTGCTGAAGCCTTAGATGTAATGAAATGATGAGAAGTCAGAACTATGGCAAGGAGCGGAGACAGACAGACAGACAGACAGACAGACAGACAGACAGACAGACAGACAGACAGACAGACAGACAGACAGACAGACAGACATGGAGAGCGAGAAAGAGAGGACAGATCTTAATTTGACCTAGTTTGCTACAGCATGAAAATAATCCTGTGCCAACAGGAAATGTGAATTATTATGTGGATTATAATTAATGGACATTTTTTGTAGAGGTTGATACATGTTTCATTAGGGCAAATCAAGTCTGACATTTTAAAGTGGAAATGACAAACTTTAGAATCATTTTTAAACCTTGAGTACACTACAAGTTTGCATTCTCTGCTATGCAGGAAAATTCTCAGCAACAAAAGAGTGATCAAATTAAGACCCTACATCTGTATTCTGTGTACAAACTACCAGGTGCACTCGTGCACGCACTGGTGAGGAGTCAGTCTGAATTCCACAGATGCTGTGGACTGACGTCTGTCCGTCTGTCCGTCCGCCCGCCTGCCCGCCTGCCTGCCTGCCTGGTGTTCCTGCCTGGTGTTCCTGCCCGCCCGCCTGCCTGCCTGCCTGGTGTTCCTGCCTGGTGTTCCTGCCTGGTGTCCCTGCCTGGTGTTCCTGCCTGGTGTTCCTGCCCGCCCGCCCGCCCGCCTGGTGTTCCTGCCTGGTGTTCCTGCCTGGTGTGCCTGCCTGGTGTTCCTGTCTGGTGTTCCTGCCTGGTGTTCCTGCCTGATGTGCCTCCCTGGTGTGCCTGCCTGGTGTTCCTGCCTGGTGTTCCTGCCTGGTGTTCCTGCCTTTCTGGTGTTCCTGCCTGCCTGGTGTTCCTGCCTGCCTGGTGTTCCTGCCTGCCTGGTGTTCCTGCCAGGTGTTCCTGCCTGGTGTTCCTGCCTGGTGTTCCTGCCTGGTGTTCCTGCCTGGTGTTCCTGCCTTGTTCCTGCCTGGTGTTCCTGCCTGGTGTTCCTGCCTTCCTGGTGTTCCTGCCTGGTGTTCCTGCCTGCCTGGTGTTCCTGCCTGCCTGGTGTTCCTGCCTGGTGTTCCTGCCTGGTGTTCCTGCCTGGTGTTCCTGCCTGGTGTTCTTGCCTGGTGTTCCTGCCTTCCTGGTGTTCCTGCCTGGTGTTCCTGCCTGCCTGGTGTTCCTGCCTGGTGTTCCTGCCTGGTGTTCCTGCCTGGTGTTCCTGCCTGGTGTTCCTGCCTCTTTTTGATATGGCAGAGAAGAGGTGACACAAGGACGTCCATGGAGAAGGAAACCATGAGGAGAATTTGTTTTTGAAAAGCAAAGTTTTTGAAAAGAAACCTACTGACAGCCTGTATCATTGACATAGTCTTTAACCCAAAAGTTATAATGCCCTCGTTGACTGGGTTTGATCGCCGACGGAGCTGAGGTAAGCCTACCTCCGAGAACACAAGTACTGCCGGGTGAGGTCTCTGGTTTACAGTATTACTTAGCTAAGTCTTTGTTTGCAAGCAGACCACATGAATTCCATCATGAATAAAAGTGTTGGTTTCATTGTTACTGCAAAAGGGTTGACTGACTCATAGAGAGTATCTAGAGAATCAGGAGTTGTCGGAGACCAGAGGCAAAGGCTGCAGTCAGGTTAGATACTGTAGCTGCAGTCACAAGAAACAGATGCATATTGATGGGGCTGTCCAGTGACCAGCACACACATGAGTACATCCAGACAGCAGACAGTGATACGAGCTCCACTCACAGCTGACTGTGTGTAGGTATGTGTGTGAAGAGGGGCTGAGGTCAACAGACAGAAAGGGAGTGATGGCTGCTTGTTTAACTCTCCTTGAGGACACACAGTGACCAAACAAACATAAACTTGTAGTAGTCTTCATGTGCTTGCCAGTGTGAGTGAGAATGTTTAAGAGTCCACAGTAATCAGCAGCCAGATAAACCATATTTACACCCCTCACAGCTGCCCAGCTGCAGTGACTCGTGGAAGCGGAGAGACTCTACGTACACAGCACTGCAGTGAGACAAGACAGGAAAGGCCATGCTGGAGTTGCCTAGAGAGAAACTGAATTGCAAAACTTTCACACACAAAAACATTTTTGAGGAACAAGCTAGTCCTAGCACCTTTCCTAAAATGATGCAACCCCACAACATTTGAGGATGTACGGTAGTAACCAAAAAAGCATTGTTCATAGCACTCACTATTTTCAATGGTTGTTTTGATAAAAGTTCACCACTATGCATGAATGACTCCTATTCAGACAGTAACATGTTTGGGTTAAACTGTAAAACACCTCAGTTGATCTCTTGACATCTTATCTTTGTTATCTTATCATTATGACAATGTTTATCTTGTTAGGGGGGCTGTGAGAAAGCAGAAAGACTACAATAAGGAGTTATGGGCTCCTCTGGATGAATGGAGTCCCCTTCTCTGTAAACGTAAGAAATGAAAGAAAGAACCGAACTTCAGCGATTGATGCTAAACACGTCTACCACAGACTCTCAGAGCTGAGAAGAAATAAAAGAGTGACCTCTAACTGCATCATGTGTACATTGTTATCATCTCCCATACTGGGAGAGACTGTATATGCCCCTCTCATTAACACAGCATGGGCCCTTCACCAGCCACCACTCCCTCACCACTATGTGATCTCTTAATTCCTCCTTTTGCTAACTTTTAAATGATTTTTGGTCCTTATAGACAACCAGGTAATAGACTCAAGCAAAAAGCCAAAGTGTTTTCAGTGTTCTTACAATATGTGACTACTTTAACACGCACGCACGCAAGCACACACACACACGGCCACTCCAAACACCATAATAACACATATCAAAAATAGTTTTCTCTTCATGATGGCAAAGAAAACAGGGAGGTAATGAATGAGAGACAGCTGCTACCTCCAGTCTGCCACCCCAACAAAGAGCAACTCTGACTCCCTGCTCTCTCCACTGAGAAAGCAAGCCACTAATCAGTAAATGAGGAATCCAGGGGGAAAAGACTTTCAGGTGTTTCAACAAAGAGTGCGTTGATTCACCTGCCTGTGGTGGTTAGTTAGGTGGGGCGGGGAGGGTGGTAGAGAGGGAGGGAGGGAGATGACCTCTCCTCCCTGTGTGAGTGGGCACGCTCAGCACGGGCCTAATGAGGGAACAGACACACGGGAGAAGGAGAACACCCAACACCCTCAGTATGTAAGTATCTAAGAGCCCTCTAATCTGGTGATCCGGTGACACCCTACACAAGGTGCACTGGGCCTGGACACGTGTATTATCTGAAAAAGTAGACAGATGCAACACACTTCCTCTTCACCCTATTAATCAATATGGTCAATATGTTCTGGCTCCAGTATATACCTCCTCAGGACACAGATGCTTTGAGACATGCGAGCTGAGACAGGATGTTGAGTGGTGCCAGAGAGGATGCTAGTTAACTACACTACTTTACTACTGCAACCAATGTATGACAGCTAAAGCACAAAGCCGGGTTCTAGGGATTTCACACTGAAAATGTACAAGTAAGGCATTAATATTGTCTCCAAAAATTATAAAAATGAAATTAATCCTGTACACTTCGCTAACTCTCCAAACTTCAACCACTACGATACTAACACACTAACATAACACCTTGACTTTTCCAAATTTTGTTACGTTACAGTCTTATTCTAAAATATCTATATTTTTCAAATGACCTCATCAATCTACACACAATATCCCATAATGACAAAGCGAAAATAAAAAAAAATGTAAAAATGTTATGGAAATATAACATTTACATAATTATTCAGCTCTTTACTCAGTACTTTGTTGAAGCAAGTTTGTCAGCAATTACAGCTTTGAATCTTATTGGGTGTGACGCTAGAAGCTTGGCACACTTGTATTTGGGGAGTTTCTCCCATTCTTTTCTGCAGATCCTCTCAAGCTCTGCCAGGTTGGATGGGGAGCGTCGTCGCACAGCTATTTTCAGGTCTCTCCAGGGATGAATCATTAATCAAATGTATTTATATAGCCCTTCTTACATCAGCTGATATCTCAAAGTGCTGTACAGAAACCCAGCCTAACACCCCAAACAGCAAGCAATGCAGGTGTAGAAGCACGGTGGCTAGGAAAAACTCCCTAGAAAGGCCAAAACCTAGGAAGAAACCTAGAGAGGAACCAGGCTATGAGGGGTGGCCAGTCCTCTTCTGGCTGTGCTGGGTGGAGATTATAACAGAACATGGACAAGATGTTCAAATGTTCATAAATGACCAGCATGGTCAAATAATAATAATCACAGTAGTGGTCGAGGGTGCAACAAGTCAGCACCTCAGGAGTAAATGTCAGTTGGCTTTTCATAGCCGATCATTGAGAGGATCTCTACCGCTCCTGCTGTCTCTAGAGAGTTGAAAACAGCGTGTCTGGGACAGGTAGCACGTCCGGTGAACAGGTCAGGGTTCCATAGCCGCAGGTAGAACAGTTGAAACTGGAGCAGCAGCATGGCCAGGTGGACTGGGGACAGCAAGGAGTCATCATGCCAGGTAGTCCTGATGCATGGTCCTAGGGCTCAGGTCCTCCGAAAGAGAGAAAGAGAGAATTAGAGAGAGCATACTTATTTCACACGGGACACCGGATAAGACAGGAGAAATACTCCAGATATAACAGACTGACCCTAACCCCCAACACATAAACTACTGCAGCATGCATAAATACTGGAGGCTGAGTAAGGAGGGATCAGGAGACACTGTGGCCCCATCCGATGATACCCCCGGACAGGGCTAAACAGGCAGGATATAACCCCACCCACTTTGCCAAAGCACAGCCCCCACACCACTGGAGGGATATCTTCAACCACCAACTTACCATCCTGAGACAAGGCTGAGTATAGCCCACAAAGATCTCCGCCGCAGCACAACCAAAGGGCGGCGCCAACCCAGACAGGAAGACCACGTCAGCAACACAAACCACTCAAGTGACGCACCCCTCCTAGGGACGGAATGGAAGAGCACCAGTAAGCTCTTGTTATGTTTGATGTTTGATTGGGTTCAAGTCCAGGCTCTAGCTGGGCCACTCAATGACTTCAGAGACTTGTCCCGAAGCCACTCCTGCGTTGTCTTGGCTGTGTGCTTATGGGCTTTGTCCTGTTGGAAGGTGAACCTTTGCCCAAGTCTGGCCACTGTACAACAAAGGCCTGATTGGTGGAGTGCTGCAGAGATGATTGTCTTTCTGGAAGGTTCTCGCATATTTTCATAAAGGAACTCTGGAGCTTTGTCAGAGTGACCATCGGGTTCTTGGTTACCTCCCTGACTAAGACCATTCTCCCCCGATTGTTCAGTTTGGCCTTCTTCCATTTAAGAAGGATGGAGGCCACTGTGTTCTTGGGGATCTTCAATGCTGCAGAGATTTTTTGGTACCCTTTCCCAGGTCTGTGCCTCGTTACCATCCTGCCTCGGAGCTCTACAGACAATTCCTTTTGCTCTGACATGCACTGTCAACTGTGGGACCTTATATAGACAGGTGTGGCGCAAAAATACCATCTAAGACGAATGCGCTTTGAGATTCTCAGACCAGAAGGCTTCAGTTCGCACTTTCTGAATGCTTCTCCTTTTAATAACAGAGCATGATTTATCCTACTACAATTAACTTACTAGCATGCTCTTACCCGCCTTATTTCAAAGCGATTATTAGAGGGACCTTTTAAACCACACATGAATGATGTCATAATTTGGATTGCGAGGCAACTGAAGCCTGGTATAATGGAAAAAGTGTCTGGCCATTAGAGACCTGAGGTATGGGGGATACAAGGATTACCCATCAACTAACTGGGCCTTCTGCCATCCCAACTCTTGAGAGAAATGGGTGGAAGTGGGGCGAGAGTGCATCCGTTCTCATAGCCAAAACATCCTCTAGAGGTCTGTGCTGCCTAACTCCTCCTAAAAGGTCTTAATTCCTAAATTCCCCCATCACTAAATAGAAACAGGAGGCACCAAAGACAATGCTGACGGCTAATTCAATACATTTTAAACCCATGCACCTCAACAAGAAACAATAGCTTTCATCACTGAGTTTGTACAGCCTCTGGGAATCAGGTTTTGTTTACAGTGTGGACTTCATAACAGACGTGGTGTGGGAGAGAAAAAAAAAGGGCGCGAGAGAGAGAGAGAAGCAGAGAGAGAGAAAGAGAGGGAGAAAGAGAGAGAAAGGTTTTATGAACAAGAGGACACACTGATCCAGAGCAGGTCATAATCATTAACCAACCTAGCTGGCCCTCTAGTTTATATTACTGCCCAAGAATTTATGGCACTTTGGATCCCCCACCGAGCTGGATCCCAGAGACAGGAGCTGCCCTGGAAATAATCCAACAAGGGACTCATGTAGAACGAGTGAGATTTGAGCTCTGTCCTCTCTGAATTTCCTTGTCAGATGTAGTTTAAAAAAATCCAGATAAATGAAGACCCTGGTAGCCCCCGTGCTATGTGATCTCCTCTCCCCTCTTTGAGTCTTGCTGGGAACCCAGGGCACCACGGCAACTCACGGGAGGGGAAGTGCTGAGCCGGAATGCTCTAGAATGCAGTTAAAGGGGCAATCAGCAGTAGAAGCAATAACAAAGCGTTCTCCCCGCCACTGTTTCGGGTAAAAAGCTGAGGGATGGGGCTGGAGAATTGTAAACACTCTCAAATTCATAGACAGAGCAATGGATGTAAGAACTGACAATACATGACATCATAGTTTTAACCATGGATGCAGAAACTGCAGATTGGCCCTTTAAAAGAAGAAGATTGACCTCTTGTGATAATAAAGAAAACAACTCTGGTAGACCCACACTGAAGACCATAGTTTACTTTGTATATTTCTATGTTTTGGTTGGTCAGGGTGTGATCTGGGCACCGTCTAGTTTGTCCACACCCTGAAAATCTCCATTGTCTCTGATTGAATACAGCAGTAAATCACCCAAACCCCAGACCCAGTCCCAAACCACTGGGCACCAGAAATATTATTTACAACCGTAATAGTTTCCTTATGTGAAAAATCATTGTTTTCTTTTTATCTTTATGACTGATTTGTTACCGGGGGGCTATTTATGCAGTACATTGCATAGCTATATTCAGCTCCGCGTGTTGGCTTCCTAATGCCAATTCTACATTCCACAAGTGCGGGCTATTCCACCTCTGGCATTTTTATTGGCTGGCGCCTGCACGGTTGACCTCTTGTGATAATGCCAGCACCACGCATCAGGCCTAAAACAACTCTGCGCTGTCAAATTTCCGTAGACCCAGAACTGCCAGCCTGCATAGAGCTGTCAGTCAGCATAGAGCTGCCAGTTTGCAAGGAGCTGCCAGTCTGCATAGAGCTGCCAGTCTGCAAGGAGCTGCCAGTCTGCAAGGAGCTGCCAGTCTGCAAGGAGCTGCCAGTCTGCAAGGAGCTGCCAGTCACTGCCAGTCTGCAAGGAGCCGCCAGAGCTGCCTGTCTGCTGGATGCCGCCAAAGCTGCCAGTCTGCAAGGAGCCGCCAGAGCTGCCAGTCTGCAAGGAGCCGCCAGAGCTGCCAGTCTGCACAGCAGGGCCGCCAGTCAGCATGGAGCAGCCAGGGCCGCCAGTCAGCATGGAGCAGCCAGGGCCGCCAGTCAGCATGGAGCAGCCAGGGCCGCCAGTCAGCATGGAGCAAGAGCAGCCAGTCAGCATGGAGCAGCCAGTCAGCATGGAGCAGCCAGAGCTGCCAGTCAGCATGGAGCAGCCAGAGCTGCCAGTCAGCAAGCAGCCAGAGCTGCCAGTCAGCATGGAGCAGCCAGTCAGCATGGAGCAGCCAGAGCTGCCAGTCGACCAGACTCTTCCGGATCTGCCAGTCGACCAGACTCTTCCGGATCTGCCATCGACCAGACTCTTCCGGATCTGCCAGTCGACCAGACTCTTCCGGATCTGCCAGTCGACCAGACTCTTCCGGATCCGCCAGTTCTTCCGGATCCGCCAGTCGACCAGACTCTTCCGGATCCGCCAGTCGACCAGACTCTTCCGGATCCGCCAGTCGACCAGACTCTTCCGGATCCGCCAGTCGACCAGACTCTTCCGGATCCGCCAGTCGACCAGACTCTTCCGGATCCGCCAGTCAGCCAGGATCTGCCGGATCCGCCAGTCAGCCAGGATCTGCCAGAACCGCCAGCCAGCCAGGATCTGCCGGATCCAACTACCTGCCTGAGCTTCCTCTCAGGGCTGAGCTTCCTCTCAGTGCTGAGCTTCCTCTCAGTGCTGAGCTTCAGTCCCGAGCTACCTCTGTCCCGAGCTGTCCTTCTGTTCCGAGCTGCCCCTCTGTCCCGAGCTGTCATTTAGGAGGGTAACCTATCTAGGGACGCTAAGGAGGTGGACTAAAACTATTATGGAGTGGGGTCCAAGTCCAGCGCCAGAGCCGCCACCGCGGACAGATGCCCACCCAGACCCTCCCCTATAGGTTCAGGTTTTGCGGCCGGAGTCCGCACCTTGGGGGGGGGGTACTGTCACACCCTGACCATAGTTTACTTTGTATATTTCTATGTTTTGGTTGGTCAGGGTGTGATCTGAGTGGGCATTCTATGTTACATGTCTAGTTTGTCCAGTTCTATGTTCGGCCTGATATGGTTCTCAATCAGAGGCAGGTGTTCGTCATTGTCTCTGATTGGGAACCATATTTAGGTAGCCTAGGTTTCACTGTGTGTTTGTGGGTGATTGTTCCTGTCTATGTGTTTTCACCAGATAGGCTGTTTAGGTTTTCGTTACGTTCATTACGTTCTTTATTTTTGTAGTGTTTGTATTGATTCGTGTTTTACGTTTGTTTATTAAAACATGGATCGAAATCTAACAGTTGACACACGAGGAAGCAATATCCTTTTGCAGCAGAATATCAGTTTAGGAGCAGAACTGTTACTCAGTTCATTCTTAGTGGAGGACAGTTCTGGATACTTCAATTCTCACTGAGATCCCTTTACCTCTTAAAGCCCCTGGAACCCTGGAAGGACCTATAAATATCACAGTGAGGTCATCACAAATGGTTATTAATGTAAGTACAGTTCCCTGGTGAAGAGGAGCCTGGGGTATTATGACAGCCAGCCACCCATTATGACAGCACTCTCCTTCCATCCGTCTGTCACCTGTTTGATTCTTGCTAGTTCTGTTTCCACAACAGCAATCTGAGATAGGATTTTAGGGGAGTCGTGTGCGTGGCTAGGAATAAGAGAGATTCCAGAAAAAAACTGTGCATCGAAGAGTAAAAGAAATAGGCATCCCGGACCTCTCTATTCTCTCCTGGTGTCTTACTTTCATTCACTTCTAACATGCCTGTTTTATGCCAAAGTTCCTTGGAAAGAAATCATTAACTATATCGCCACCCAAGCAGATCACTCCAAAACAGGAACCAAACTTTGTGACACCGGACCCCTGTGGTGACACCATAAAGGCAGATCATTCTGAAACTGTTTACATCCTATATGTATGAGCTCACAGTGGGAGAAATTACACAAGAAAACAACGACATGGGGAACTCTCTCTCCCCCCTAAAATAGTACATTAGAGCGTTATTTAGTGGAACCTTTCCAATGAATAACCAAAACACAACAACATGATATTTCTCAATAATATACATTAGTCTAGACTGTGAATACCAAACATTAGGAACACATTCCTAATATTGAGTTGCCCCCCCCCCCCTTTTGCCCTCTGAACAGCCTTAATTCGTCGGGCATGGACTAGAAGG
This sequence comes from Oncorhynchus clarkii lewisi, assembly GCF_045791955.1. NCBI lineage: Eukaryota > Metazoa > Chordata > Actinopteri > Salmoniformes > Salmonidae > Oncorhynchus > Oncorhynchus clarkii. The sequence continues at coordinate 62,417,126 of NC_092155.1, read as the reverse complement.
TATCGAAAGGGTTCCACAGGGATGCTGGCCCATGTTGACTCTAATGCTTCCCACAGTTGTGTCAAGTTGGCTGGATGTCTTTTGGGTGTTGGATCATTCTTTATACACACTGGAAAATGATGAGTGTGAAAAACCCAACAGCGTTGCAGTGCATGACATAAACCGGTGTGCCTGGCACCTACTGCCATACCCTGTTCAAAAGGCACATAAATCTTTCATTTTGCTCATTCACACTCTGAATGGTACACATATACAATCCATGTCTCAATTGTCTCAAGGCTTAAAAATCCTTCTTTAACCTCTCTCCTCGCCTTCATCTACACTGATTGAAGTGGATTTAACAAATGACGTCAATAAGGAATCATAGACTGACTGGCTGAATCTAGGTGAAAGCTATGTCATGGAAATGTTTTGTATACTCAGTGTATATCAGTGTTTCCCAACTCCAATCCTTGTGAAACCGAAACAGCAAAAAAAAAATAATGTTTTAATTTAACCTTTATTTAATTAGGCAAGTCAGTTAAGAACAAATTCTTATTTACAATGATGGCCTACCAGGGACAGGGGCCTGGGATTAAAAATAAAATAAATAAATAAATACAATATAAATATAGGACAAAACACACATCACAACAAGAGAGACACCACTACAGTCGTGGCCAAATGTTTTGAGAATGACACAAATATTAATTTTCACAAAGTTTGCTGCTTCAGTGTCTTTACATATTTTTTTTATCAGATACTATGGAATACTGAAGTATAATTACAAGCATTTCATGAGTGTCTGTCACGCCCCGACCATAGAGAGCTTTTTATTTTCTATGTTGGTTAGGTCGGGGTGTGACTAGGGTGGGTCATCTAGGTAATTATATTTCTATGTTGGCCTGGTATGGTTCCCAATCAGAGGTAGTTGTTTAGCGTTGTCTCTGATTGGGGATCATATTTAGGCAGACATTTCCCCTTTGTGTTTTGTGGGATCTTGACTTTGTATACAGTAGTTGCCTGTGAGCACTAAAGCAGCATCATGTTTCGTTTTGTGCATTTATTGTTTTCTTTGAGTTTCACTTCAAAATAAAGAGGATGGAACCATGCCACTCATTATGACGATCGTGACAGTGTCAAAGGCTTTTATTGACAATAACATTGTCAATATTTGCATTTTTGACCCTCGATTTTTCAAGACCTCTGCAATCCGCCCTGGCATGCTGTCAATTAACTTCTGGACCACATGGGCCTGATGGTAATCAATGCTTGGAGTTTGTCAGAATTTGTGGGGTTTTGTTTGTCCACCCGCCTCTTGAGGATTGACCACAAGCTCTCAATGGGATTAAGGTCTGGGGAGTTTCCTGGCAATGGACCCAAAATATCAATATTTTGTTCCCCAAGCCACTTAGTTATCACTCTTGCATATGGCAAGGTGATCCATCATGCTGGAAAAGGCATTGTTCGTCACCATACTGTTCCTGGATGGTTGGGAGAAGTTGCTCTCCGAGGATGTGTTGGTACCATTCTTTATTCATGGCTGTGTTCTAGGGCAAAATTGTGAGTGAGCCCACTCCCTTGGCTGAGAAGTAACCCCACACATGAATGGTCTCAGGATCCTTTACTGTTGGCATGACACAGGACTGATGGTAGCGCTTACCTTGTCTTCTCCAGACAAGCTTTTTTCCGGATCCCCCAAACAATTGGTAAGGGGATTCATCAGAGAAAATGACTTTACTCCAGTCCTCAGCAGTCCAATCCCTGTACCTTTTGCAGAATATCAGTCTGTCCCTGATGTTTTTCCTGGAGAGAAGTGGCTTCTTTGCTTCCCTTTATGACACCAGGCCATCCTCCAAAACTCTTCGCCTCACTGTGCGTGCAGATGCACTCACACCTGCCTGCTGCCATTTCTGAGCAAGCTCTGTACTGGTAGTGCCCCGATCCCACAGCTGAATCAACTTTAGGAGACTGTTCTAAAGTTGGTTGATTTAGATGATTTAGGTTGATTTAGGTGCAATCTTACTGGCAGCAATATCCTTGCCTGTGAAGCCCTTTTTTGTGCAAAGCAATGATGACGGCACGTGTTTCCTTGCAGGTAAACATGATTGACAGAGGAAAAACAATGATTCCAAGCACCACCCTCCTTTGAAAGCTTCCAGTCTGTTATTCAAACTCAATCAGCATGACACAGTGATCTCCAGCCTTGTCCTTGTCAACACTCACACCTGTGTTAACGAGAGAATCACTGACATGATGTCAGCTGGTCCTTTTGTGGCAGGGCTGAAATGCAGTGTAAATGTTTTTGGGGGATTCAGTTCATTTGCATGGCAAAGAGGGACTCTTCATAACATTCTGGAGTATATGCAAATTACCATCATACAAACTGAGGCAGCACACTTCGTGAAAATTTATATTTGTGTCATTCTCAAAACTTTTGTCCACGACTGTACATAAAGAGATCTTGAAAATAAAAGAGAGCCGCACACTCTAGGAGCTCAGATGCAAAAATGTAATTACCAACGTTTCGACAGCCAAGCTGTCTTCATCAGGGTATAATCACAAACACTGCGGGATGACTCGTTTATATAGTGTCGAAAGACACAGGTGTCTGTAGTCATGGCCAAGAGTGGCCTAATATCATTGGTTAATAATCAAATATTAAAATGGCATACAAAGAACAGCATACAAACAACAAATGGATAGCATACGATCATAGATTAATTTGACTACACAAGTTTACAAACGATTACAATGGCAAAGTCACAATAATCACAAGAATGGCTTCAGATCAAAGTCTACGTTGAGACCGAAGGGCGCAAGGGTCTTTAAATTAAAGATCCAGGCAGCCTCTCTTATTTTCAAGTTTTCTACTCCGCTAGCCAGCACCTCGTCTTAATAGGTGTGCATTTCTTTTTCTTCTAGATGTACATAAAGAGATACCTAAGACGACAACACAGCATGGTAGCAACACAGCATGGTAGCAGCACAACATGGTAGCAGCACAAAACATGGTACAAAGGGCAAGAAGGTAGAGACAACGATATATCACACAAAGCAGCCACAACTGTCAGTAAGAGTGTCCATGATTGAGTCTTTGAATGAAGAGATTGAGATAAAACTGTCCAGTTTGAGTGTTTGTTGCAGCTCGTTCCAGTCGCTAGGTGCAGAGAACTGAAAAGAGGAGAGACCCAGGGATGTGAATGCTTTGGGCAACATTAACAGAATGTGACTGGCAGAATGGGTGTTGTATGTGGAAGATGAGGGCTGCAGTAGATATCTCAGATAAGAGGTAGTGAGGCCTAAGAGGGTTTTATAAATAAGCATCAACCAGTGGGTATTGCGAAGGGTATACAGAGATGACCAGTTTACAGAGGAGTATAGAGTGCAGTGGCAAATCTGATGGCTGAATGGTAAAGAACATCTAGCCGCTCGAGAGCACCCTTACCTGCTGATCTATAAATTATGTCTCCATAACCAGGCATGGGTAGGATGGTCATCTGAATCAGGGTAGTTTATCAGCTGGGGTGAAAGAGGAGTGATTACGATAGAGGAAACCAAGCCTAGATTTAACTTTAGCCTTCAGCTTTGATATGTGCTGAGAGAAGGACAGTGTACCGTCTAGCCATACTCCCAACTACTTGTATGAGGTGACTACCTCAAGCTCTAAACCCTCAGAGGTAGTAATAACACATGTGAGAAGAGGGGCATTCTTCTTACCAAACCACATTACCTTTGTTTTGGAGGTGTTCAGAACAAGATTAAGGGTATAGAAAGCTTGTTGGACACTAAGAAAGCTTTGTTGTAGAGCATTTAACACAAAATCCGGGAAGGGGTTGTTGATGTAAATTGAGAAGCGCGTGGTCCTTAGGATCGAGCCTTGGGGTACAAGGGAGACAGGCAGTGGCTGAGACAGCAGATTTTCTGACTTTATACACTGCACTCTTTGAGAGAGGTAGTTAGCATACCAGCCCAATGACCCCTCAGAGACACCAATACTCATTGGCCCACAAGAATGGAATGGTCTACTGTATCAAAAGCTTTGGCCAAGTCAATAAAAATAGCACCGCAATATTGCTTAGAATCAAGGGCAATGGTGACATCATTGAGGACCTTTAAGGTTGCAGTGACACATCCATAACCTGAGTGGAAACCAGATTGCATACCAGAGAGAATACTATCGACATCAAGAAAGCCAGTCAGATCATTATTGACAAGTTTTTCCAACACTTTTGATAAACAGGGCAAAATATAACAGTTAGGATCAGCTTGATCTCCCCTTTAAACAAATGACGAACCGTGGCTGCCTTCCAAGCACTGGGAACCTTCCCGGAGAGGAATGACAGGTTAAAAAGGTCGGAGATAGGCTTGGCGATGATAGGGGCAGCAACCTTAAAGAGGAAAGAGTCTAAACCATCTGACCCAGTTGTTTTTTGGGGGTCAAGTTTCAGGAGCTCCTTTAGCACCTCAGACTCAGTGACTGCCTTCAGGGAGAAACTTTGTAGAGGGTCAGGAGAAAAATAGAGGGAGAAGCATCAGGGATAGGCACATTGGAAGGGGTGGGAGATGAGGAAATGTTGGATGGGCATGGAGGCATGGCTGAGTCAAATAGGAATCCTGACTTTAATGAAGTGGTGATTAAAGAGTTCAGCCATGTGCTTCTTGTCTGTAATAACCACATCATCAAAATTGAGGGACATGGGCAGCTGTGAGGATAAGGGTTTCTTCTCCAGGTTTTTAACCGTTTTCCAGAACTTCTTGGTGGGGTTAGACCCACAGAGAGAGAACTTCTCCTTAAAGTAGCTAACTTTGGCCTTCCAGATAGCCTGAGTGCGCTTAATTCTCATTTGCCTGAAGGATCCCCAGTCAGCCTGAGTATGCGTGTGCTGAGCCTTTCGCCAAATGCAATTCTTGAGGTGGAGTAACTCTGTAAGATCACGATCGAACCAGCGGCTGAACCTGTTTTTAATTCTCATTTTCTTTATTGGGGCATGTTTGTTAACAATACCACTGAAAATATAACAAAAGAAGGTCCACGCATGTTGGTCCAAGTGTTGACAAACTCACCTGATTAAACTCAACCAGATATTGACGATTAGCTAAAAAGTTGAATTAGGTGTGTTTGTCCAGGGTTAAAATATAAATGTGTAATGTTGGGGGTCCCGGAGGCCTGGAGTTGGGAAACATTGGTCTATATTATCTCATCAATTCCAAACATCTTCTACACTTCCCAGATCATTCCACTAGTGGAAAGAACCCACCCTCCTACGCCATAAGGCCTGCATCGAGATATACATTTCCATGACACCAACAGAGAAAAAAGCCAAGCCAAGCACAGTGTGTGGAAACTCTTACCAGTGGAGGAGACATACAGGGCAAAGCTTTGTTTTCACAGGTAGTCTCTCTTGTGCTACTGTGTAACAGGAAATCAGGTCATTATAAAGTTAAAAACATGGATTAATAAATGTGCCTTCTACTGAAACTTAAACCTCCATAAACAGCAGTCCAGTTGGTCCCCTGCTGGGAACGAGTCGCATTACTTCTTTCCAACGTGCAAGACAGAAATAGAAAGAAAGTCATTAGCAACAGTATATGGTTTCAATTAACTTGTGAGGTGAACTGGTCTGCCATTGCAAACGTTGAGATTAGCCATAAATAGGGACTTTTTCATCTGATGGAATAAGAGTGTTCATCCACCCTTTCTCAGCTTTACAATCACATATGTCTTCTCTGATTCCCACCACTGTTTGATTAAATGTAAACCTATACCTCCTCCTCACTCATGCTCTCAAGAGTCACTTGACTCTCCAGGGTCAAGGGTCAGAGCAGGGTCAGCAGCAATATGAAGTGGGAGAAACAGCAGCACAGGGTATGGAATGCTGTGGGATAAAGTGGCAGAATACAGCTGGCCAGATTCAAAAGAGGACCGACAGCATCAAGTAACAGTCATGGCTTTATCAAATGGAAGTGGCCACAAAAGGCAAAGGTAGAAAAGAGCATCAGACAGGGTAGTGTAAAGCAGTAGGGAAAGCACAGTGGTGTCCAGCAGCAATCATCACAACAGGAGATGCAGCAAGCCACAGCATCCTGAACAGAGCCGATGGACAGACAGATGGACTCAGAAGCTGTTGCGTTGCATCCAGGGAGTCCAGCTGAGGTAGCTTTCCCATGAAAGTCTTTATTTCACACACATGCTAGCACGCACGCACACGCACACACACTCACTCACAGAGAGAGAGACAGAAAGAGAAACATCCTCTCATATCCTCTCATTAGCTGGCTTCCTAAGAATGTGCTATTAAAGATGAACTCAACACAATGGAAACTGGCCAAAGAAAACAGGTAGTCCTTTCTGAAGGCAGGGGTGCATCCCAGAGTTACAGAACCTATTACACAATGAGTCATGTCTCTCTCTCACCAGTTCCCCAGTTCAAGGTTTTGCTTAATCTGATGAGTGTGACTGAGAGAGAGAGAGAGAGCGCAAGTTTGTTAAAATGTGAATTAGTCTACTTCTTCTTTGGTTTTGAGTATGTTTCTCATCTGGATTCACACCCCTCAGCTACAGAAGAAGAGAGACAAGCTGAATGAGTGGGAGATCACTCTCAGTCATACTATGAAAATACAGTAATAATACATTTGATATCTAAAGCGCTTTTCATGTACATCTCAAATTCACTGTGGGTTCTTTCCATTTCATGCCTGAATGCTGGATATGATTATCAAGATTGAGGTCATGAGGTCAGGAGGTCATGATTCATTATCATTATAATGCAATTACATAAGATGATTTCCCTAGCCATTCGTCAGCATCAGTGCTGTATCCACCATCCCCACGACCCTGATTAAGTTAACATTATCCTCTACAATTGATCTCAGACCTTTGACCCTCAGGGGAACCCTGTTCTTGACTCCACTGTGTCCAATCACCGGAAAGACACTGTTAAAGCAATTTCACACCAAAGAGAAAGTTGCAGATTGATTTTAACCAAATCTAATACACAGACAATTAGAGGTGAAATTGTACTTATTTGCATCAAATGCATAATCACAGAATGACTTTAGACCAAACACTCAGCCTAGGCAGACGGATTGCCTCCCACATTACAAATGCTCCAGCGTGTTCCAGTGATGTTGCCCTGGGTCTGGGATTTCCAAGACTAGCCAAAGTATAGACCATTGCCACATTCCCACTTTGTCCAGACATATGTGGTAAAGTCACTTGTCTTGTGTAAGATAGAAGGTATTCAGATGACGTGGTCCCCTGATTATTGTAAAGAAACTATGTAAGCCTATAGACATTCAAACATCCGCCTCTCTTAGGGAGAGCTGGGAACAGGGCCAACTGCTTGTTAATGGCCTGGATGCTTGTATTGCAGCAGCAGCCACTTACTTGATAGAAACAAGAACTGAGTAGTAACAACGTGTATGATTAAACATTACATAAAAAAAACTACAGTAAATTTGCTGTTCAAGCTGTTTTTCTAAATTGTGTATGTTCCAGACACAGACTGCATGGCGACTGCAGCCCATTGTTAGAGCAGTTGGAAGTAAAAGTTGACCAAGTTCTCTGTAGAGACATAACAGGGAATGTTTGCCAACCATTTTTTAGCCGACACAGCTGTTTTTCAAGCTCCCAAGGGCATAGCTTGGCAATGCGGTCATCATTTTGCCTTTGTTTAGTTCCCTTCTTTTTGCTTGCTTTGGCATCATCGTTCCTTGCCCCTGGGCTAAAAATCGAAATCATCTGGTTTTAGCCCAGTCGTACCCATATACAGTGCCTTGCGAAAGTATTCGGCCCCCTTGAACTTTGCGACCTTTTGCCACATTTCAGGCTTCAAACATAAAGATATAAAACTGTATTTTTTTGTGAAGAATCAACAACAAGTGGGACACAATCATGAAGTGGAACGACATTTATTGGATATTTCAAACTTTTTTAACAAATCAAAAACTGAAAAATTGGGCGTGCAAAATTATTCAGCCCCCTTAAGTGAATACTTTGTAGCGCCACCTTTTGCTGCGATTACAGCTGTAAGTCGCTTGGGGTATGTCTCTATCAGTTTTGCACATCGAGAGACTGAACTTTTTTCCCATTCCTCCTTGCAAAACAGCTCGAGCTCAGTGAGGTTGGATGGAGAGCATTTGTGAACAGCAGTTTTCAGTTCTTTCCACAGATTCTCGATTGGATTCAGGTCTGGACTTTGACTTGGCCATTCTAACACCTGGATATGTTTATTTTTGAACCATTCCATTGTAGATTTTGCTTTATGTTTTGGATCATTGTCTTGTTGGAAGACAAATCTCCGTCCCAGTCTCAGGTCTTTTGCAGACTCCATCAGGTTTTCTTCCAGAATGGTCCTGTATTTGGCTCCATCCATTTCCCATCAATTTTAACCATCTTCCCTGTCCCTGCTGAAGAAAAGCAGGCCCAAACCATGATGCTGCCACCACCATGTTTGACAGTGGGGATGGTGTGTTCAGCTGTGTTGCTTTTACGCCAAACATAACATTTTGCATTGTTGCCAAAAAGTTAAATTTTGGTTTCATCTGACCAGAGCACCTTCTTCCACATGTTTGGTGTGTCTCCCAGGTGGCTTGTGGCAAACTTTAAACAACACTTTTTATGGATATCTTTAAGAAATGGCTTTCTTCTTGCCACTCTTCCATAAAGGCCAGATTTGTGCAATATACGACTGATTGTTGTCCTATGGACAGAGTCTCCCACCTCAGCTGTAGATCTCTGCAGTTCATCCAGAGTGATCATGGGCCTCTTGGCTGCATCTCTGATCAGTCTTCTCCTTGTATGAGCTGAAAGTTTAGAGGGACTGCCAGGTCTTGGTAGATTTGCAGTGGTCTGATACTCCTTCCATTTCAATATTATCGCTTGCACAGTGCTCCTTGGGATGTTTAAAGCTTGGGAAATCTTTTTGTATCCAAATCCGGCTTTAAACTTCTTCACAACAGTATCTCGGACCTGCCTGGTGTGTTCCTTGTTCTTCATGATGCTCTCTGCGCTTTTAACGGACCTCTGAGACTATCACAGTGCAGGTGCATTTATACGGAGACTTGATTACACACAGGTGGATTGTATTTATCATCATTAGTCATTTAGGTCAACATTGGATCATTCAGAGATCCTCACTGAACTTCTGGAGAGAGTTTGCTGCACTGAAAGTAAAGGGGCTGAATAATTTTGCACGCCCAATTTTTCAGTTTTTGATTTGTTAAAAAAGTTTGAAATATCCAATAAATGTCGTTCCACTTCATGATTGTGTCCCACTTGTTGTTGATTCTTCACAAAAAAATACAGTTTTATATCTTTATGTTTGAAGCCTGAAATGTGGCAAAAGGTCGCAAAGTTCAAGGGGGCCGAATACTTTCGCAAGGCACTGTAGCAGCCGATATCTGTCACAGAAGAGCTATGGATGGAACAGCAGTCATCTCAGATGCACAGATTATAATTGTAAGGTCCTTGATTGGGGAAAAAATTACTCAGATGAACTGAAAGAGTGGTGAAACATAAGTGTGTGTGTATTTGTGTGTTTGTGTGTTTGTGTGTGTGCGTGTGTGCGTACAGTTTAATGCTATTGTTCAATAGAGTTTGTGTGCTATGGAAAATGGGTTCTCCTCAGTTGAAGTTAAGTGTGTGCTATTAAACTGGTCCCCAAGATAATGTACTTATGGCACTCTGAGTCAGACTATCACTGAAAGTGGACTGTATTGTGAAATTTAGGGCCCAGTCAGAACATTTTTCTCTTTTGAGTATGGTTGAGGGACTTATGGAATGGTATGTCTATGCCTTTTGGCTCACTCCCTTTTGGCATAGAGGAAATAGCAGCTGTCATACAAATGGAATGGTGTCCAACATCAACACACACACACATACACACACACACACACACACATAAAGCATGTTTTCTCTACAGTTTTTTCAGGTGCTGTAGTTTGGGTAGCCATCACCCATTTTGTATTATATGTTACGAATTACAATTTGCAAAGCGTACAATATGTTACGATTTGCAAAACATACAATATCTTATGAATTTGCAAAACGTATGATATGTTACGAATTCTAGCTAAGTGGCTAACGTTAGCTAGCTGGCAAAGGTTAGCTAGGCTAGGGGTTAGGGTTAAGGTTAAGTTTAGGAATTAGGTTAAAAGGTTAAGGTTAGGGTCAGGGAAAGGGTTAGCTAAAGGGTTTAAGGTTAGTGTTAGGGGAAGGGTTAGCTAACATGCTAAGTAGTTGCAAAGTAGCTAAAAAGTAGTAAGTAGTTGAAATGTTGCTAATTAGGTAAAGTTGTCTGTGATGAGGCTCAAACTTGCAACCTTTGGGTTGCTAGACATTCACGTTGTGTGCCCACCCATCCACCCTGACCAACCACCCTAAGTAACCATCTGTCTTATGTAACCATACCAAATATAACATATCATACTATTTTGAATGTCCCATATTTACATTTAGTATGTTAAGTCTTCTATGAGACCAGGCTGACACAGCAGGAAATGCAAACTTGTAGTGTTTGAGGTTTAAAAAGGCTTCTAAAGTTTGTAATTTCCACTTTAAAATGTCAGTCTTGATTTAACCTAACAAAAACTGTATCAACCCTTACAAAAAATGTCCTGTAGCAAACTGGCTCAAATTAAGATCCTGCATCTATATAACTCTCAGTTCCCCCAGCATGTGAAGACCAGAGAGGAAGGAAATAGCCATTGGCAACTTTAATTAATAGTACAATTTTAGAGGGAATGAGCTCAATGAAACCCTAATGATGGCATAGCACTGACATTGCTTACAGAGGGAGCACATTCTTTCCAGGCCCTGAAGCAAAGTTTGCAGATTGGTACACTGGAGCTATGGGGTGTGGCACCCCTCCACTCACTTCTCTCCAGCTCTCTGACCATTACTTACAACAGGCTAGGGTATAACCAGAGAGGGAGACAGGTTTTGTATTGCTCTGAGTATTGAAACTAGTGTTTATTCTCACATGTTTTAATCATTATATAACGATTGTGATCATGCCCGATAGGTTATTTCCCCCACATATAAAGCTCTTCCACAGCCCTATCCTGCACTCTCTTCCGTCATCACCCCTGATGTTATCAGCTCTAGCTGAGCTCTTCCGGCCATTGGAAAGGCTACACAATGCACAGACAGAGAGGCAGGAAAGAGTAAACGGGTGATACAGTGCAGTCTGAGCCATGGACTTGTGCCACAATTGTTCCAGAGGTCCTGTGTGTGTGCTGGACCAACATTCTCCAGTCACTCTGAATGATGGTTAATGTAGTAATGCCACACACACAGGCTGGGATCTCAGATGGAGGGGCTGGGACTGCATGGTGATAATAAGGCTTAAGGGTGGCAGTTACAGAGAGTGAGGGTGAGGTAGAGGGCAGTTTCAGAGAGTGAGGGTGAGGTAGAGGGTAGTTTCAGAGAGTGAGGGTGAGGTAGAGGGCAGTTTCAGAGAGTGAGGGTGAGGTAGAGGGCAGTTACAGAGAGTGAGGGTGAGGTAGAGGTTAAGCAGTTACAGAGAGTGAGGGTGAGGTAGAGATCAGTTAAAGAGAGTGAGGATGAGGTAGAGGGCAGTTACAGAGAGTGAGGGTGAGGTAGAGGGCAGTTACAGAGAGTGAGGGTGAGGTAGAGTTCAGTTAAAGAGAGTGAGGGTTAGGTAGAGGGCAGTTACAGAGAGTGAGGGTGAGGTAGAGTTCAGTTAAAGAGAGTGAGGGTGAGGTAGAGGGCAGTTACAGAGAGTGAGGGTGAGGTAGAGGGCAGTTACAGAGAGTGAGGGTGAGGTAGAGGGCAGTTAAAGAGAGTGAGGGTGAGGTAGAGTTCAGTTAAAGAGAGTGAGGGTGAGATAGTGGGCAGTTACAGAGAGTGAGGGTGAGGTAGAGTTCAGTTAAAGAGAGTGAGGGTGAGGTAGAGTTCAGTTACAGAGAGTGAGGGTGAGGTAGAGGTTAAGCAGTTACAGAGAGTGAGGGTGAGGTAGAGTTCAGTTACAGAGAGTGAGGGTGAGGTAGAGTTCAGTTAAAGAGAGTGAGGGTGAGGTAGAGTTCAGTTACAGAGAGTGAGGGTGAGGTAGAGGGCAGTTACAGAGAGTGAGGGTGAGGTAGAGTTCAGTTAAAGAGAGTGAGGGTGAGGTAGAGGGCTGTTACAGAGAGTGAGGGTGAGGTAGAGGGCAGTTACAGAGAGTGAGGGTGAGGTAGAGGGCAGTTACAGAGAGTGAGGGTGAGGTAGAGGGCAGTTAAAGAGAGTGAGGGTGAGGTAGAGGGCAATTACAGAGAGTGAGGGTGAGGTAGAGGGCAGTTAAAGAGAGTGAGGGTGAGGTAGAGTTCAGTTACAGAGAGTGAGGGTGAGGTAGAGTTCAGTTAAAGAGAGTGAGGGTGAGATAGTGGGCAGTTACAGAGAGTGAGGGTGAGGTAGAGTTCAGTTAAAGAGAGTGAGGGTGAGGTAGAGTTCAGTTACAGAGAGTGAGGGTGAGGTAGAGGTTAAGCAGTTACAGAGAGTGAGGGTGAGGTAGAGTTCAGTTACAGAGAGTGAGGGTGAGGTAGAGGTTAAGCAGTTACAGAGAGTGAGGGTGAGGTAGAGTTCAGTTACAGAGAGTGAGGGTGAGGTAGAGTTCAGTTAAAGAGAGTGAGGGTGAGGTAGAATTCAGTTACAGAGAGTGAGGGTGAGGTAGAGTTCAGTTACAGAGAGTGAGGGTGAGGTATTCAGTTAAAGAAAGTGAGGGTGAGGTAGAGGGCAGTTACAGAGAGTGAGGGTGAGGCAGAGGGCAGTTAGTTACAGAGAGTTACAGTGAGACTGGTGAGGTTGTGAGGCAACAGCTGTCAGAGAATGTCGAACTCTTTTACACCTTTATTCTTGGAGTATAAATTCCAGCATGTGTGCTGCTGTAACACCACCCTCCAGCTTGGCTTGGGGATGTATGTGGCTATAGTATCTCATGACAGATGAAACAGGCCAGACCGTACGGAAAGACTTGGTTCACTTCTGGATTGCCCAGCAAGTAGCTTCCTGACATTAAAGTGAAAGGGAAAAATATTATCAGTTCCCCAAATAAAAGTAATGTTCTAAACATGTAGCATAACTAAAGGGCAGCCTTGCCAGGTGAAAAGGGTAGGAGTATTTTCTTGTCCAGGAATTAGAAGTGAGAAGAGTTGAAGTCTCCTCCTTTAGAGGAGAGTAGGGCCTTTTAGAGGTGAGTGGGGCCTTTAGAGGAGAGTGGGGCCTTTAGAGGAGAGTGGGGCCTTTAGAGGAGAGTGGGACCTTTAGAGGAGAGTGGGTCCTTTAGAGGAGAGTGGGACCTTTAGAGGAGAGTGGAGACTTTAGAGGAGAGTGGAGACTTTAGAGGAGAGTGGGGCCTTTAGAGGAGAGTGGGGCCTTTAGAGGAGAGTGGGTCCTTTAGAGGAGAGTGGGACCTTTAGAGGAGAGTGGAGACTTTAGAGGAGAGTGGAGACTTTAGAGGAGAGTGGGGACTTTAGAGGAGAGTGGGGCCTTTAGAGGAGAGTGGGGCCTTTAGAGGAGAGTGGAGACTTTAGAGGAGAGTGGGACCTTTAGAGGAGAGTGGGACCTTTAGAGGAGAGTGGGGACTTTAGAGGAGAGTGGAGACTTTAGAGGAGAGTGGGGCCTTTAGAGGAGAGTGGAGACTTTAGAGGAGAGTGGGGCCTTTAGAGGAGAGTGGGGCCTTTAGAGGAGAGTGGAGACTTTAGAGGAGAGTGGAGACTTTAGAGGAGAGTGGGGCCTTTAGAGGAGAGTGGAGACTTTAGAGGAGAGTGGGACCTTTAGAGGAGAGTGGGACCTTTAGAGGAGAGTGGGGACTTTAGAGGAGAGTGGAGACTTTAGAGGAGAGTGGAGACTTTAGAGGAGAGTGGAGACTTTAGAGGAGAGTGGGGCCTTTAGAGGAGAGTGGGGCCTTTAGAGGAGAGTGGAGACTTTAGAGGAGAGTGGGGCCTTTAGAGGAGAGTGGAGACTTTAGAGGAGAGTGGAGACTTTAGAGGAGAGTGGGGCCTTTAGAGGAGAGTGGGGCCTTTAGAGGAGAGTGGGGCCTTTAGAGGAGAGTGGAGACTTTAGAGGAGAGTGGGGCCTTTAGAGGAGAGTGGGGCCTTTAGAGGAGAGTGGGGTAAGTTGAGCACAAAGGGTTAGTAGAGCCACCCCTTCCCACTGGGCACAAATTGGGCACACAATCAACGTTGTTTCCACCTCATTTCGTTGACCCAACGTGGGATGGACGGTGAATTGACATCTGTGCCCAATTGACATTGAGTTGTTTCTAGGAGCCAATGGCCATGGGGTAAGTTAAACCAATGGCCACCATTCCCCAACAAAAATGATTATATTTTGTCAGTTTTATAGATAATTTGCATAGTGCCTTTGCAATGTGTCATACATATGAACTCAAAGAAAATGAATATGTGCAGTTCCTGCGCAAAATGGAGGCAATGATAGTAGCAGAGGCACACACTCTCTTAATCTGATGACAGAGTCTGAACAATATAAACAATATAAAGAATCTCACGGACCAGTTTCATGGGCTTGGTAGCCTCAAATGCAGAGAACTTGCTAACAAAATGGCACATGGAAATAACATCCCTGTCCCAGACAACTGGTCAGAAATGGAAGGGTATGTGATATTGAACAGAGATCTAAATCTGAATGTAGGCATACATTTAAGATATATAATATACCACACCCCCATTCCATGAATTAAACTTTGACCTACCAGCACCATCATCCACTGTCACAGGACACCATCACCCACTATCCCCAAGGCGGCTCAATTTACCTTGTCCCTATGCTCAACTTATCCCATACCCAGGGTAAGTTGCGCCAAGAGACCACTTTTTATTTGACAAGTTATGTTTTCAAAGCTGTTATGTTTACATGAATTGTGATTATTTCCAGGGATACACAACCTCCTGCGATATATGTAGATATCTTTGTGAATGTAAAAAATGGCTCAAGATACCCCACGCTCCCCTCGATTAGTATATTGATGAATGGCTAGCAGCAGGAGAACATGACAGATGTTATAACCCAGGGATTGAACATCAACATAAACAGAGGGCGACAGCTGAAAATCTAACACAGTTAAAGGAGGCGAAGCGAGCACTAGATGGATTGCTGACAGAGAAGGTAGAAAGAAACCTACGATTTTTAAAACAAAGATACTATGAGAATGGGCGTAGGGCCAGTCGGCTTCTGGCATCTCAACTCAGGAAACAGTCTGGGTTGACAATTGCCCAGAAAATGAAAAGCAATCATTTAGACGAACTATCTAAACATCTAAAACACGTCTGTGTTAGAGACATTGTACTCTAACACAGACATGGGGATGTCAACAGAATGGATCCCTTTTTGGATTCCATTAATTTACCCAAAATAGATCAAGCTGCCTCAAAAACCATTGATTCTCCTATAACAAGGGAAGAGATTGAGGAATAATAGGAGTCCTGGATCAGATGGCTTGGGCCTATTCTCTTTTTTTTGTTGAATTTTACCCCCTTTTTTCCCCCAATTCCGTGGTATCCAATTGTTAGTCTCATCGCTACAACTCCCGTTCGGGCTCGGGAGAGACGAAGGTTGAAAGTCATGCGTCCTCCGATACACAACCCAACCAAGCCGCACTGCTTCTTAACACAGCGCGCATCCATCCCGGAAGCCAGCCGCACCAATGTGTCGGAGGAAACACCGTGCACCTGGCAACCTTGGTTAGCGCGCACTGCGCCAGGCCCGCCACAGGAGTTGCTGGTGCACGATGAGACAAGGATATCCCTACCGGCCAAACCCTCCCTAACCCGGACGACGCTAGGCCAATTGTGCGTCGCCCCACGGAACCTCCCGGTTGCGGCCGGTTACGACAGAGCCTGGGTGCGAACCCAGAGTCTCTGGTGGCACAGCTGGCACTGCAGTACAGCGCCCTTAACCACTGCGCCACCCGGGAGGCCCAGAATGGGCCTATTCTCATGTTGTCCAGAAGGAGGAGCTCCCGCTATTCTGGAAGAAGGAGATTATATCTGTCCTCTATTGCCACTACTGTTTGTCATACGCTTTGAACCCTTAGCTTAAATAATAAGGAACAATACTGATATCAAAAGGATAACGGTTGGGTCTGATACGCATAAAATATAATTGTACACTGATGATGTTGTGGTACACATGTCTGACCCTGTGAATTCTGTCCCAAAGCTCAAACAATTTTGAAATGCACATATCACCCCCTATATAAAAACATTGCTCTCCTAAAAGTGGTCGAATGAAGGTATCACATATCTAGGAAATACTATACCTGCGGATCTGGAAAACTTATACAAAGCCAACTACACCAAGCTGATAAATAGTATCAAAAGAGATCTGGACTGCTGGTCTGTGTTGCTACCCAACCCATCGAGAAGGGTATAATCAATAAGAATGAACGTATTACCTAGATTCCTGTTGCCCTTTCAAACACTTCCAATGTCACCATAAAAATATGTTTGTGCTATTAGACAAACTTATCTACAGATTTATCTGGCATGGAAGACGTCCCAGGGTCAGATATAAAGTTCTACAAATGTCAAAACAACACGGAGGGTGGGGACTACCTAATCTGAGACATTACTGGTTTGGATCGCAATTTAGGGCCATGACAGTATGGATGTCTAAAGCTGTAGGTTCAAGGTGTCTGGAAATATAAAAGTCAGACTGTCACCGGTCCCTCAATCTGTCTTAACATTCACTGAGGACCCCCCGTAATTCACATTAAGACCACAAGATATCAGCAAATTATTTCCCCAACACTTTCCCTGGCTGCCACTGCTATTGCTCAAAAAACATGTCCTCTGTGTCATTACAACTTTTGGAAATATTTCAACTAAACAATTTTATGATAAGTTATTCACATTTTTTGAAATTCTTGAACATTTGTAGATATAATCCAATTTAAATATGGTGGATAAATAAATAATCCAATTGTTTAGAGAGAAAAATGTCAATCATTTTTGAGTACTGAATGCTAGAAGCAGAGAAGCCGTTGCCAGATTGGAAGACCTGATGCACAGTGGGCCGTGGGAAAATCTAAGTCATTCTACACAACATCTACTGATCGTTGCACACTTGTGCTGAAAGACCTCTAAAAATCAGCATTATGTGTCTGTTACTGTGCCTGCTCTTTACTCAATGCCAAAAATATAATAAAATAAAATGTATTGGTCACATACAGATGGTTAATATGTTAATGCAAGTGTAGCGAAATGCAAGCAGTAATATCTAACAAGTAATCTAACAATTTCACAACAACAAAGGAATGAATAAGAATATGTACATATAAATATATGGATGAGTGATGGCCGAACGGCATAGGCAAGATGCAGCAGATGGTATAGAGTATAGTATATACATATGAGATGAGTAATTTAGGGTATGTAAACATTATATAAAGTGGCATTGTTTAAAGTAACTAGTGATACATTTATGACATCCAATTTTTTATTATTAATGTGGCTAGAGATTTGAGTCAGTATGTTGGCAGCAGCCTCTCAATGTTAGTGATGGCTGTTTAACAGTCTGATGGCCTTGAGATAGAAGATGTTTTTCAGTCTCTCGGTCCCAGCTTTGATGCACCTGTACTGACCTTGCCTTCTGGATGATAGCAGGGTGAACAGGCACTGGCTCGGTTGTTGTTCTTGATGATATTTTAAGCCTTCCTGTGACATCGGGTGGTGTGGGTGTCCTGGAGGGCAGGTAGTTTGCCCCCGGCGATGCGTTGTGCAGACCTCACTACCCTCTGGAGAGCCTTACGGTTGTGTGCGGAGCAGTTAGCAGGGATGTCGCTTAGCCCCCCCCCCCCCTAAATAAATCAATATATCAGTCAATATATTTTCTCTGTGATTTCTTCCCTCAACCTTCTGCTCTCAACCGTTCCATCACATCTTAAACTTC
The DNA here is from genome assembly GCF_045791955.1 of Oncorhynchus clarkii lewisi. Lineage (NCBI taxonomy): Eukaryota > Metazoa > Chordata > Actinopteri > Salmoniformes > Salmonidae > Oncorhynchus > Oncorhynchus clarkii. Next base: position 62,399,236 of record NC_092155.1, on the reverse strand, counting down.
TTACCAGACAGGCACTAGAACCTGGGGGAGGCTGCTGCATGCGCTAGTGACCATTAGGCCTACCTGTAGTTAACATTTTGGTTAACGTTAGCTACTGCGGTGGCTTGAGACTGCTAGCTAACAGTAAACAGACAGGAAAAGGCTCTGACAGGACGGATTCATGCAGATAGGCTACGATGTGAATTTGTGGTAAGTTAGAACAGAGAGAGAATATTCACTACTATGGACTTTGGTCATAATCAAAGCTTTGTTAACCAATACATTTTTATGTGAGGTTGCCTGTAAAGTTACAGTGTAACAGACGTTGCAAGAGACAGATGATGTAACATCATGCACATATCTTTTCATACTCAAATGCTTTCATTCAGTAGGTCCCTGCAAAACAATAATCACATAGGTCATGTGTAGAAAAGGGGACATAGTGTTGATCACAATGTCATTGTATTATCCTCAATTTCTCAACTGTACAGTCGTGGCCAAAAGTTTTGAGAATGACACAAATATTAATTTTCACAAAGTCTGATGCCTCAGTTTGTATGATGAATTGCAATTAATTCCCCCAAAGTCCCTCTTTGCCATGCAAATGAACTGAATCCCCCAAAAACATTTACACTGCATTTCAGCCCTGCCACAAAAGGACCAGCTGACATCATGTCAGTGATTCTCTCGTTAACACAGGTGTGAGTGTTGACGAGGACAAGGCTGGAGATCACTCTGTCATGCTGATTGAGTTCGAATAACAGACTGGAACCTTCAAAAGGAGGGTGGTGCTTGGAATCATTGTTCTTCCTCTGTCAAACATGGTTACCTGCAAGGAAACACGTGCCGTCATCATTGTGTTGGACAAAAAGGGCGTCACAGGCAAGGATATTGCTGCCAGTAAGATTGCACCTAAATCAACAATTTATCAGACCATCAAGAACTTCAAGGAGAGAGGTTCAATTGTTGTGAAGAAGGCTTTAGGGCGCCCAAGAAAGTCCAGCAAGCACCAGGACCGTCTCCTTAAGTTGATTCAGCTGCGGGATTGGGGCACCACCAGTACAGAGCTTGCTCAGGAATGGCAGCAGGCAGGTGTGAGTGCATCTGCACGCACAGTGAGGCAAAGACTTTTGGAAGATGGCTTGGTGTCAAGAAGGGCAGCAAAGAAGCCACTTCTCTCCAGGAAAAACATCAGGGACAGACTGATATTCTGCAAATGGTACAGGGATTGGACTGCTGAGGACTGGGGTAAAGTCATTTTCTCTGATGAATCCCCTTTCCAATTGTTTGGGGCATCCAGAAAAAAGCTTGTCCGGAGAAGACAAGGTGAGTGCTACCATCAGTCCTGTGTCATGCCAACAGTAAAGCATCCTTGGGCGGCAGGGTAGCCTAGTGGTTAGAGCGTTGGACTAGTAACCGGAAGGTTGCGAGTTCAAACCCCCGAGCTGACAAGGTACAAAATCTGTCGTTCTGCCCCTGAACAGGCTGTTCCCAGGCCGTCATTGAAAATAAGAATTTGTTCTTAACTGACTTGCCTGGTTAAATAAAGGTAAAAAAAAAAAAAAATCCTAAAGCAATTCATGTGTGGAGTTGTTACTCAGCTAAGGGAGTGGGCTCACTCACAATTTTGGTCTAAGAACACAGCCATGAATAAAGAATGGTACCAACACATCCTCCGAGAGTAACTTCTCCCAACCATCCAGGAACAGTATGGTGACGAACAATGCCTTTTCCAGCATGATGGAGCACCTTGCCATAAGGCAAGAGTGATAACTAAGTGGCTCAGGGAATAAAACAGTGATATTTTGGGTCGATGGCCAGGAAACTCCCCAGACCTTAATCCCATTGAGAACTTGTGGTCAATCCTCGAGGGGTGGGTGGACAAACAAAACCCCACAAATTCTGACAAACTCTAAGCATTTATTAAGCAAGAATGGCCCAGAAGTTAATTGACAGCATGCCAGGGCGGATTGCAGAGGTCTTGAAAAAGAAGGGTCAACACTGCAAATATTGACTCTTTGCATCAACTTCATGTAGTTGTCAATAAAAGCCTTTGACACTTACGAAATGCTTGTAATTATACTTCAGTATTCCATAGTAACATCAGACAAAAATATCTAAAGACACCAAAGCAGCAAACTTTGGGTAAATTAATATTTGTGTCGTTCTCAAAACTTTTGGCCACAACTGTAGGCTAGCTAACGACTAACGTTAGATGGATATATGGAAATCCTTCAAGAGAGGCAGTGCCAGCAGCTCTGAAAAATTAAGATTTTACCAGTTCAAACAAAAATAGGAGGTACACTTTGATGTGTCCATCCACAAACTAAGCATCAAGAGAAAAGCAGGAGGAGCAGTTCTGTAATATAGGCTGTAATATTTGTTTGGGATCTTACTTTATCAGATTTTATTCCTAATATTTTTCTTTTTCCTTTTTTATTTAGCTCATTAGTTGAATTTAGTTTTGCCCCATTGTGGATTATACTGTTCCATGTGTCTGAATTATTGGGTTAATTTTTAGCAACAATTAACAAAAGGGTGAAACTTTAATGGTATATGACCAGCATGTATTCTCATTTCTCTCTCAAAATAAAAATCCCAAAAGAATTTTGGCTACATAGTACAGCCATTTTTGTGCCTTTTGTTGGTGTTGGATGGATGGGGACAGGGTGGACTTCTTTATTTGGATAGAATTTAAGTCCGTCATATTAGATCAGTGTCTTACCACAAACTATGAGACAGGTATACTTTTAGCCAACCTTCTCCAAAAATGACCTTATTTTGATAGATTTTACACCCTTTGTTACTCAAAAATTACATGATGAAAAGACGTTGTGGGGGATTTTTTTTACATCCTGGGGGGAGTATGCCCAAACCCACCTAAAAGAGGCTTAGCCCCCTTATCCATGATTCTTTAGTGGCGTCCTTGCTCAATGCCATCCTGGATTAAACAGGCTGAATGCTCAATCGGTGAATACATTATTTTAACCTTAATGCCCTACAATTTGCAATCACTCCGACGAGACCATCATGTCAATACCACCAGGAACTTGGTCTCTCTGCAGTTGCATTTGTACCACTCTGAAACGCAAGTGGACCTACAGTACATTTGTACCACTCTGAAACGCAAGTGGACCTATAGTACATTTGTACCACTCTGAAACGCAAGTGGACCTACAGTACATTTGTACCACTCTGAAACGCAAGTGGACCTGCAGTACATTTGTACCACTCTGAAACGCAAGTGGACCTACAGTACATTTGTACCACTCTGAAACGCAAGTGGACCTACAGTACATTTGACGGCATACTTACAAAATCTCAAACTCTTGAATTACTTTATTTCTGTGTCGAAAGACTCAGCTCGTTTCATTGACAATGTTGCTGGCTCCGCCAAGTCCTCACGCATTGGACAACAGATATATTGTTATGCTTTTATTGTTCATCTCTGGTCATGTGCGACCAAGCCCTGGGCCGGTAGATACCATGCGATCTCTACCGACTCCCTATGATTTTAAAAACAGAGCAGGTTTTGGCCTCTTTTGCATGTTAATGTCAGAAGTCTATTTCCAAAAATAGACATGATGAGAATATGGGCCAATACGACAAATGAAGACATAATGGTTTTATCAGAAACTTGGCTAAAGAAATGTGTCAAATAACTTGATTTCTATTGATGGGTACACGGTTTTTAGAACAGATCAGATGAGTAAAGGAGAAGGGGTTGCAATTTATGTGAAATCCAAGTTTAACACCTCTGCAATTCTCTCCATTACCAAAGCCAAACATTTTGAATTGCTTGCGGTTAAAGTGAACCGCCCTCGGCTGCTACAGACCGCCCTCGGCTGCTACAGATGCACTTCACTCTCTTTCTGATGTCCTGCACAAGCTAAATTACTCTGAATTTATTATTTTAGGAGATTTGAACTGGGAGATGCTTACATCTGTATTGGACTATTTTAAAGAACTGTGTGACTCTCTGAATCTCGCACAATTAATTCATGTGCCTACAAGACCGAATCCCAGAGCACCTAACAAATCAACTCTATTCGGCGTTCTTCTAACGAATACCCCTCACAAATACACATCGACTGGGATATTCTGTAATGATGTCAGTGATCACTGTGCAATTGCTTGTGTTAGAAATACAAAAATGATCAAAGCCAAACCACGTTATATTTTTAAAATACATTTTAGACAGTTTGATGAGCAAGCGTTCATGATCTGTACCATAATATTGACAGAGTAAGTTTGATTCCCGATGTTGACAGTGACTATTTTTGTATGAAATTGGTGTCCATTTGTGATAAGCATGCCCCTTTTGAAGAAATGTAGAATCAGAGGAAGGGACAATCCTTGGTTTTCTGATAACTTGACAGAATTCATTAGAAAGAGAAATGTCTCTTGGGCCCCCAGCTAGACATACAAATGCTCCTGTTGACTGGGCCTCCTTCAGAGTGCTAAGAAACAAATGCACAGGATTGATCAGGAAGTCCAAATCAGATTACTATTTAAATGCAGTCTCAGAGAACCTAAACAACCCTACCAAGTTCTGGAAGCTAATCAAATCAGTGTCAGGTTCTAATGTATCCCCTGGCCTTCCTGACCATTAATGATGGATTCTAATGAAGTGAAAGATAAAGCCGATATTGTAAGGGTTTTTAACAAGCACTTCATATCTGCTGGTTCAGTTTTAGATAATGGTGGGGCCCAGGCCTCTAATGTAAGCTCTTTTAGAGTAAACTATGATATCGGCCCTCATGTGAACCATTTGAACTTTGAGCCTGTTTCTTATGCTGATGTCTACAAAGCACTGAGGCAATAGACACTAAAATGTCTGCAGGTCCAGACAACCTCTTAAAGATAGCAGCTGGTGTTATTACTGAACCTGTGGCTCACATTTTCAACTTGAGTCTACTTACCCAGAATTTGGAAATCAGCTTATGTCCTCCCACTGCTAAAGGGTGGAGATCCCTCTGATGCTAATAACTATGGTCCTATCTCTAAACTCCCTATCCTGGCCAAAGTCTATGAATCGCTAGTGAACTCACAGTTAAAAAACCTCTTAATTCAAAATATCATACTGAGCGGGGTTCAGTCTGGCTTTAGATCGAGGCACAGCACCATAACTGCAGCTGTAGCAGTGGCAAATTACATCATAAATGCACTTGATAAATAGCAACATTGTGCTGCTCTGTTTGTCGATTTATCAAAGGCATTTGATTCAGTTGACCATGAATTGTTGCTAGCGAGACTCAGTAACATTGGTCTCAGTGAAGGGGCAGTACATTGGTTTAGGAACTATCTTTCTGACAGAACACAATGTGTATATACTGACAATCACAAGTCTAGCTTTCTAGAGATTAATAGAGGTGTGCCCCAGGGTTCCATTTTACCTCCTGTGTTGTTCTCAAATTGTATTAATGATTTGGGAAATGGGATGCAACCAGCAAAGTTCCATCTATATGCAGATGATACAGTCAAATATTCATGTACTCCTTCTCTGGTTCAGGCTGTTGAAGAGCTCCAGACTGCTTTTCAGTCACTGCTGGCCTCCCTTTATGTTCTCAAACGGTTCTAGAATGTACAAAAACTAAATACATGACCTTTACCAGAGCTAGAACTCTGACCAGAGAACATTATCATTGTCACATCTGGTAGATTATCCATCCACAAATTGTTCATATGGATAATCTTGTGAGGAAGCTTAAATTGAAATTGGGTTTTTATTTTCGTAATAAGGCTTGCTTCCCGCTTATGGCTAGAAAGAAGCTTGTTCAGGCCACTTCTCTCTCTGTAATTTATTATGGTGGCTTGTTGTATATGCATGCAGCCTCCTATGTCTTACAGAGACTGGACTCTGTTTATCATGCATCATCGCGCTTTATTACAAATGCCAAGTCACTCACCCACCATTGCACCTTGTACCAAATGGTGGGTTGGAACTCACTTTATATGCGCAGAAAGCTACATTTGTATGTCTTCATCTACAAAGCCATTTTGGGTAAACTCCCTCTGTAGTCTGGTCTCCTTCACCACCAGCAGTTACCATACCCGGTCTGCTAGGTGGGTGCTACTTAAAGTCCCCAGGACATTTACAGTATTGGGCAAAACTGCCTTATCATCTTGTGCACGAGGCATTACAAGGCATCCCCTCGGCCATAGAACAATATTTAGCTAGAGTTCAGGGGAATCAATACGCTGAGAAACCAACAAATAACCTATTCAGGGCTTTATCAGCCATTAAACAAGATAACACATTTATTCTTAGACAGAGGTGGGAAGGTAAACTTAATCAAGATAAGTGAAGAGACCTGGTTAGATATATTCTCTGATGTTCATAAAGTTAACAATGCAAATTAATGGAAGGAATTTCAGTGGAAAAAATATTTTTTTCCAGAACTCTAAGCTAAAATGAGTTCAAATCAATCAAGTTGTTGCTGGAGAGAGTATGGAGAGGAGGTGGCTATCCATCTACATATTCATGGGAAATGTCAAAAATCAGATAGCTTTTGAGTGTCCGTTTTCAATATGATTGATAAGGTGTTTGATTTTCAAATGCTCAGAGATCCAATGTTAGCCATTTTTGGATCTAAGTTGGACATGGTGTTAGAAAGGAAAAAATATTATTTGTTACAAATACTTTTCAATGCAGCTAAAAAAGCTATAACATTAAGATGGCTCCAGAAAGAACCTCCAACTGTCACGGATGACTAGGAGTGGAAGGTAGGAATCAGGTGCAGAGAGCAGAGGGTTCACGGAAAAATACACTTTATTCCGGCACAAAATGGTCATGCCCAAAACACAGGGCTGAAAACACTGACCAACCCAAAACACAGGGTAACACGGTCCGGAGCACAATAACACCTCCGATCCAAAACGTGAACACAAAATAAGAACAGGTGCAACTCATAAGACTAAAGCTAACAGTAAAGGGAAAAGGGATCGGTGGCGGCTAGTAGGCCGGTGACGAGGTGCAGTTAACTCTAAATTAACTTATCCTGTGCAACAGAGTTAACTCTGGGTCTTCCTTTCCTGTGGCGGTCCTCATGAGAGTCAGTTTCATCATAGCGCTTGATGGTTTTACGACTGCACTTGAAGAAACTTTCAAAGTTCTTGAAATGTTCCGCATTGACCTTCATGTCTTAAAGTAATGATGGACGTTTCTCTTTGCTTATATGAGCTGTTCTTGCCATAATACGGACTTGGTGTTTTACCAAATAGGACCATCTTCTCAAATGCATGAAGATGGAAAGAAATTCCACAAATTACCTTTTAACAAGGCACACCTGTTAATTGAAATGCATTCCAGGTGACTACCTCATGAAGCTGGTTGTGAGAATGCCAAGAGTGTGCAAAGCTGTCATCAAGGCAATTGTTGGCTAATTTGAAGAATCTAACACTTTTTTGGTTACTACATGATTCCATATGTGTTGTTTCATAGTTGTGATGTCTTCACTATTATTTTACAGTGTAGAAAATAGTAAAACAATGAAGAGAAACCCTTGAATGAGTAGGTGTGTACAAACTTTTGACTGATACTGTATATAGTAACTGATTCCTTCAAAGTATGTACACAACCCAAACCACTCTGTGTGTGTTGTTGTCACTTTGTTTTTGTTAAGGTTTATTGTTTTTGTTGTTTTATTTACACTAAAAATGTTATGGAGAAATGAATATTTGTTGCTTTAGGTTACGTGTCTTATTTTTCAACAACAATTGGTGTATGTATGTTGGAATTTAACAATTAAAAAAATAAATAAAAACTAAGCCAGGGCTTTGGTCTGGTGGTGGCTTAAGGGTGTTCTCCCAGTTTGTGTCTAACGTGTAAATACACTACAGGGATCACTCTGGAGGCTCTGCTGCAGTAGACCGTGTCAATATGACCAGTGTTTTTTGAACTCCATCAAATTACAATGGAGACCTTTGGAAGAGACGTGGCTTCACAGTGTAGCAGAGAACATGCTGCTGATAAACAGAGAAAAAGTTAGGGCTTTGAATAATCTGCTACCAGTGCAGATTTATCACAGAGTCAAAACAAAACGAGACTAGGGAGACCCTATGCTTTTTGTTAGAATTAAAATAGACATAAGCTTGTCCATTCAAAACAAAGGGCTGTGTTCAACACAAATGTATAGACAGCCTTTGACATGGGCAGATAGAAGTAGGCTGCAGTACAGTACAAGCCGGGGTGCAGCACTTTAAAACTGATTCAATCCTTCCCTCTAGTGGCCATATAATATAACACAGTAACCCATGGTTACCATGATGACTTGTCCTGGTGGTACTACATGGAACAAATATATAAATGCAATATGTAAACTGTTGGTCCTATGTTTCATAAGCTGAAATAAAAGATCCCAGAAATGTTCCATACGCACAAAAAGGTTATATCTCTCAAATGTTGTGCACAAATTGGTTACATCCCTGTTAGTGAGCATTTCTCCATTGCCAAGATAAATATCCACCTGACAGGTGTGGCATATCAAGAATCTGATTAAACAGCATGATCATTACACAGGTGCACCTTGTGCTGGGGTCAATAAAAGGCCACTCTAAAATGTGCAGTTTTGTCACACAACACAATGCCACATATGTTTTTTCAGGGAGCGTGCAATTGGCATGCTGACTGCATGAATGTCCACCAGAGCTGTTGCCAGATAATATAATGATAACTCCTCTACTATAAGTCGCCTCCTACGTTGTTTTAGAGAATTTGTCACTAAGTCCAACCGGTCTCACTACTGCAGACCATGTGTATGGCGTCGTGGAGCGAGTGGTTTGCTGATGTCAGCATTGTGAACAGAGTGCCCCATGGTGTTGGTGGGGTTATGGTATAGGCAGTTATAAGCTACGGACGACAAACACAATTGCATTTCATCCATGGCAATTTGAATGCAATGAGATACCGTGATGATATCCTGAGGCCCATTGTCGTGTCATTCACCCACCGCCATCATCTCATGTTTCAGCATAATAATGCACGACCCCATGTTGCAAGGATCTGTACACAATTCCTGGAAGCTGAAAATGTCCCAGTTCATCCATGGCCTGCATACTCACCTGACATGTCACCCATTGAGCATGTTTGGGATGCTCTGGATCATAGTGTACGACAGCGTGTTCCAGTTGCCATCAATATCCAGCAACTCCGCATGAGTTGATCAACTCTGCATGAGTCAAATGGTGGTCACACCTGATACTGTGTTTTTTTGATCCATTCCCTTTTTTCAATGTATCTGTGACTAACAGATGCATATCTGTATTCCCAGGCATGTGAAATCCATAGATTATGGCCTAATTTATTTATTTTAATTGAATTATTTCCTTATGAACTGTAGCTCAGTAAAAATAAATGAAATTGTTGCATGTTGCATTTATATTTTAATTCAGTATAGTGTGAGTATAGTGCTAAAATGGCTTTGCTTGAACCTACACATTGTTGGTCGTCCTTGCCGCTATCCAAATTCATGTGTCACTTTGGCCCTGGAGAGATCATGTGCATTTCAGTGTATATTAGGGTCAGTGTCCCATATCTGTCCTGTTTGGTGCTGTCCAGCCACTGCAGTTTTCAGCCTAGATCTTATACAGGTAGAGGGTGAAGTCACTGGTGAATGTTCTGCCTGATTGGCTTTTGAAGATGTTGATGACTTTGTCCTTTTCACAGCATTAGTGAAAGACACCTGGGAGTTACAATGAGTGATATTAACCCCACAATGATCAAGAGTCACAGAGAAATGTAGAACCTCATAATATAAAAACAGGAGTCATATTTTTTTTATCTTTTAATTGACATTTTTTTTATAAAATGTTTTGTCCACTTTAGGCAACAGTTAGCATAAGAGTAATTATCACAGCTTTGAGATGAAGTCCAACCAAACCTCAGTCAATCTTTTCAGTCATTCATACTGTACCTCTGCTCTCACACACAGACAAACATAATAATCATATCATTAGTGGGTTGGAGTTCATTTAGTGCAGTGGTCCCATACCTAAATCCATTTATAGGAAGCCAAAGATGAAGACTCAACAATAGGCAGCTATTCAGTTTCACTCAACAATTCCTTAAAGGCCGGAACTGTGTTACGGTAAGCAATGGTGGAAAATAAATCTTTGATTGAGAAGATCACTACAAGTCTCTTCAGAATGAATCAGAGCTGAAGTTTCCAATTAAATCTTCTAGAAATTGGTGGATGATGAGAGCAACAAATCCGGTTGAAAACCACTGCTTTGGTGCAACTCTTAAACATGATTATATTATTAAGACAATATCACACCCCTCATGCACAGCATCTCATCCTGTGTTAGTTAGGCCCATATACTGTACAGAAAAAAAGGGTTACAACGGGATCTTCAGCTGAACACTTTTTGGTACCATGTAGAACCTTACATGGAACCAAAAATGGTTATTCAAAGGGTTCTCCTATGGGACAGCTGAAGAACCCATTCAGGTTCTAGATAGCACCTATTTTTCTAAGAGTGTACACGATACACTGGGCAAGATGGCAACAAGCTTTAAAATAGATAAGCAGTTAAAGGAGCACAACATCAGGAAAGGATGAAGACAATGTGCACGATGTGTCGGCACACTCACATACATAGGTCAGTACAAACAGACACAGCATTAAAATACATTTAAAATAAAATGTTATAGGATTGTGATTATATATACTGACATGTACAGTATGTCATTCCATAATTCTCTCAGACGCCTTAACGCAATGCTTCCCTCACCACAGAAACGGTTGATTAAAATGCATTTTCTGTGGATTTCAAACTTTCAAACGGAAACGCCCATGATTCAATGTCCATCAAGATACACTTAGTCCTCAAAGTCATATTTTGTGTAATGGCAGGATTTGTTTTATTATTGTAAACCTATAAGAACAGCACCTTTTAGGAAATAATATGACTACTCATATGCATACCCCACTCCCAGGCCCCCAACACACACACACGCACACACACTCAAACAAACAAACACACAAACACACTCAAACAAACACACATCCACACTCAAACAAACACACAAACACACATACACACTCAACAAAACTTCTACAATTTGGGTTTTGTCATATCCTCTTTACATTATTATTCTGTAATAATACTTCAAACACCTCAGGCTTTCCTTTTCTTTTGACTCTTTAAATTATGTTTTTTAAATGACATCTTATGACGTAAAATAGCTGTGTTTCATAGAGAATCCTACTCTGTAAAAAAAAGATCTAGTTGTTTCAACTAATTATTACTAACGACAGTTGAAGTAAGAAGTTTACATACACCTTAACCAAATACATTTAAACTCAGTTTTTCACAATTCCTGACATTTAATCCTAGTAAAAATTCCCTGTCTCAGGTCAGTTAGGATCACCACTTTATTTTAAGATTGTGAAATGTCAGAATAATAGTATAGAATGATATATTTCAGCTTTTATTTCTTTCATCACATTCCCAGTGGGTCAGAAGTTTACATGCACTCAATTAGTATTTGATAGCATTGCCTTTAAATTGTTTAACTTGGGTCAAATTTTTTGGGGGTTGCCTTCCACAAGCTTCCCACAACAAGTTGGGTGAATTTTGGCCCATTCCTCCTGACAGAGTTGGTGTAAATGAGTCAGGTGTAAATGAGTCAGGTTTGTAGGCCTTCTTGCTCGCACACACTTTTTCAGTTCTGCCCACAAATGTTCTATAGGATTGAGGTCAGGGCTTTGGTATTGCCACTCCAATACCTTGACTTGGTTGTCCTTAAGCCATTTTGCCTTAAATTTGGAAGTATGCTTGGGGTCATTGTCAATTTGGAAGGCCCATTTGCGACCAAGCTTTCACTTCCTGACTGATGTCTTGAGATGTTGCTTCAATATATCCACATAATGTTCCTCCCTCATGATGCCATCTATTTTGTGAAGTGCACCAATCCCTCCTGCAGCAAAGCACCTCCACAACATGATGCTGCCACCCCTGTGCTTCACGGTTGGGATGGTGTTCTTCAGCTTGCAAGCCTCCCCCTTTTTCCTCCAAACATAACGATGGTCATTATGGCCAAACAGGTCTACTTTTGTTTCATCAGACCAGAGGACATTTCTCCAAAAAGTACGATCTTTGTCCCCAAATGCAGTTGCAAACTGTAGTCTGGCTTTTTTTATGGCGGTTTTGGAGCAGTGGCTTTTTCCTTGCTGAGCGGCCTTTCAGGTTATGTTGATATAGGACTCATTTTCCTGTGGATATAGATACTTTCGTACCTGCTTCCTCCAGCATCTTCACAAGGTCCTTTGCTGTTGTTCTGGGATTGATTTGCACCTTTCGCACAAAAGTACGTTCATCTCTAGGAGACAGAACACATCTCCTTCCTGAGCGGTATGACGGCTGCGTGGTCCCGTGGTGTTTATACTTGCGCACGATTGTTTGTACAGATGAACGTGGTACCTTCAGACATTTGGAAATGGCTCCCAAGGATGAATCCGACTTGTGGAGGTCTACAATTGTTTTTCTGAGGTCTTGGCTGATTTCTTTTGATTTTCCCATGATGTCAAGCAAAGAGGCACTGAGTTTGAAGGTAGGCCTTGAAATACATCCACAGGTACACCTCCAATTGACTCAAATTATGTCAATTAGCCTGTCAGAACCGTCTGAAGCCATGACATCATTTTCTGGAATTTTCCAAGCTGTTTAAAGGCACAGTCAACTTAGTGTATGTAAACTTCTGACCCACCGGAATTGTGATACAGTGAATTATAAGTGAAATAATCTGTCTGTAAACAATTGTTGGACATTTTACTTGTGTCATGCACAAAGTAGATGTCCTAACCAACTTGCCAAAACAAGAAATTTTGTGGAGTGGTTGAAAAACAAGTTTTAATGACTCCAACCTAAGTGTATGTAAACTTCCAACTTCAACTGTAACTGGTTCCATAGCCGTTCTTTTGTTTACTCAACTTTTTTGGTCCAAGTGTTACAGGAACTAAAAAAAAATGTTTGCCCAAACTTAAAGAAAATCTGGGCAAAACATTCTGTCCATTTAAAATGTGTTGGCTCAACTCTCATTTGTTCATTCAACTATAAATTGTTATTTGGGCATGTTAACTAAAAACATCTGTGCAACTGGTTACACACACACAGTACTTTTCACATACAATGTTTTCAATGTACATATTCAACATTATGCATGTTCATTTATAAATAAATTATTATTCAATATGTCCTCACCTGAGATTTGAACTCACAACCTCTTGGATCATGACAATCCGATCTCCCTGCTACATCAATTATCAGTTAATCTGACTATTCTCTCACCATTGATTTGATTGAGTTATTTCAGCAATTGTATTTTTTTCTGTATAGTTGTCTAATGCTGGTGCGGTGTATTACTCTGTTTTAATATTACTCCATAATCACTATAATAAATACAGGTTTTTATTTAAACTGAGATTTACTTTGAAGTGCAAGGTGTAGCTAAACATCAGTCATTGTGACAGACAAGGTGGTGTAGCTAAACATCAGTCATTGTGACAGACAAGGTGGTGTAGCTAAACATCAGTCATTGTGACAGACAAGGTGGTGTAGCTAAACATCAGTCATTGTGACAGACAAGGTGGTGTAGCTAAACATCAGTCATTGTGACAGACAAGGTGGTGTAGCAAAACATCAGTCATTGTGACAGACAAGGTGGTGTAGCTAAACATCAGTCATTGTGACAGACAAGGTGGTGTAGCTAAACATGGTGTAGCAAACATCAGTCATTGTGACAGACAAGGTGGTGTAGCAAACATCAGTCATTGTGACAGACAAGGTGGTGTAGAAAACATCAGTCATTGTGACAACAAGGTGGTGTAGCAAAACATCAGTCATTGTGACAGACAAGGTGGTGTAGCTAAACATCAGTCATTGTGACAGACAAGGTGGTGTAGCTAAACATCAGTCATTGTGACAGACAAGGTGGTGTAGCAGGTAGATTAGAATTCCGTGCACCAAGAGGTTGTAATTTTCAATCCCAGCTGAGGCCATGTTGAATATTAATTACTGTATGAATGAACATGCACAATATAATCATGTATTTCAACTTGATATTGAAAATATTGTATGATAAAAGCGCTGCGTGCTTTTAACATACAATTGGTTGTATATTACATTTGTTGGGGTTCAGGTACCACTTGGAACAAAAGGTAAACACAGAAACAGCTGTGGAACCAGTTACTTAATACTAATAATTAGTTGAAACAACTAGATTTGTTTTTACAGTGTAGAGCTTTGCCCCTACAGACTCATTATATGAGGTCTATTTTGTCCCATCCTCACATGGACTCTGACCACCTGTACGATGATCTGACATGCTAACTAAAAACAAAGACAGGTTTCTTTCAGTCGTGCATAAAACAGAGATCAAAGACTTCTTGCGCTCAATATCAACAGCATCACAATTTTACAAAGACGAAGTGTAATATATCACTCACTATAACATTGTAATGGTTACTATTATAGGTCAACTGTCTTTTAATAAATAAACTGTGCTTGCGTGAGAGGTCTAAGATAGGTATACCCGGAGAGACGCTATTTAGAAAGAGAAGCCGGTGCAAACCTTCTGATTTTAACAAATGTTTTACCATTTTGCCCCAATGCAGAAAGGGGCCCATATCACCCTGTGCCTATGCTAATTGACCACAAAGTGCATATAGATCATACAAGCAGCTCTTTCAGCTCTGCCTTGCCCATTGCAAACTCTTATACAGTACACCAAAAACAAGTATATCCAGGATTGTTTTTTAGGTCTATTCTCAGTCAGAGGGGGAGGTGGGGAATAGATACTACCAGTGGCCCTAATTTAGCTTCCAAACGAACAGCTGTAAGAAGTGTACCAGACTAACGTGACGTTTACAATGCTCACTAAATACTCACACTTTTTTTAACACAACTGTTGTTTATTTTATCGGTCTACAGTATAGAACAGGGCACATATTCTTCTTAACCCCACCTCCTTTCAGTTGTACAACTGACTAGGTATCCCCCTTTCCCGTGTTTAATCAAGCCACTCGAATCCACTGAATGATTCTGAAATGCTCCCTTGAGGGGCGGCAGGTAGCCTAGTGGTTAGAGCGTTGGGCCAGTAACCAAAAGGTTGCTGGATCGAATACCCGAGTTGACAAGGTCTGCCCCTGACCCAGGCAGGAACCCACTGTTCCCCGGTAGGCCGTCATTGTAAATAAGAATTAGTTCTTAACTGACTTGCCTAGTTAAATAAAGATTAAATGAAAAGGCCCAGAGCCAATGTTAATGATCACACCACCACATTGTCTCTTTGTGGTGCCGGGAACTAAAAACAACACAACTTAGTTCTCAATGACTCAATTACACCTCCCACACAAACATGTAATTTCTTTCGTTAAGGCCAACATGGCTGCCAAATGGCACCATATTCCCTACATAGTGCACTACTTTTGATCAGAGCCCTATGGGCCCGGTCTAAAGTAGTGCACTATAAAAGGGAAAAGGGTGCCATTTGGGACAGGTTACCATGATCTCCACTCCTTTCAAATAAGAGTATTTCATTGACATATAACTGAAACGACAGTACTGCTGCAGGGAAAGATCTGTGTGTGCTTTCAGGATGACTTTCCCTCCTTTACTTTTTAATGGAACTGCTAATTTTTTTCAAATCGATTATCGTAGTAATGATGGTTATTATTATGAATTCTAACCTGTAACATCATACTCATTTTTGATAACTACACTGTCTATCCATGTAGTGTAGGGTTTATTCAGCTCAGAATAAAGCTATTGTGCAAAACATCTGCAGAGGTGCTAGTACTAAACCTCAGGGGGCAGTGGTGGGTACATATCTCCTGTGGCCAGACAGGCCACTTCCTGACACTGCCCTTCTGAGGAGCTCTGCTGGGGGCTGAATGGTACCTCCTTAGCCTCCTCAGCCCCCACGCCATTCTCTGAGCACAGAGCCACCGGAGGCGAAAACTCGCCCTCATCCTGCCCGCAGGTAATACCTCTATGCTCCACCCTGTCTTGCTCCTCTCCTCCCCCTGGTTCTTTATCTACACACTCCTCCTCCTCCTCCTCCTCCTCCTCCTCCTCCACAGGCTGAGACTCCTCAAACGGCTCGTTCTCCATGGGACCTAACTGGTAGTATAGCAGGGAGGAGGCCGGGTCTTTGAGGCCACCACGGGGGTTGTCCCCTTCCCCCTCCCAATTTCCCTCCTGGTTCTCTGTGATGCAGAGCAGGGTAGCCCCAGTGGGGAATGGGCCCTGGAGGAGGGAGATAGGGACCCCCTCCACCCCAACCCCCACCCCAGGCACCCCAGACAGCTCCCCCTGCAGGGCCCCAGGCAGGAGGCACAGAGCCTGCTCCCCCAGGCTACCTGCTCCCCCCCTGCCCCTCTGCGCCTCCTCCTCTTCCTCTTCCTCCCTCATCCTCTCCTGCTCCTCGGCACTTTGCAGGTGGAGCACGGCGATCTCGTTCTCCCGCTCCAGGCAGGCCTGCTCAGTCAGGAGGTCCTGAGCCTCCAGGACCATCTGGACCTCTCTCTCCTCTGTCTCTAACTCATGGGCCCCTGTGGACAGGTCAGGGTCTGGGGAGGGAGGCCTGGTGGAGGAGTGGGAGGAGAGCAGGTCAGACTCTTCATACTGCTCCCCAACACCCGACCTCTGCCCCAGCAGCCTCCTCTTCTCCAGGTCCAGCTTCATGATGGTGTGCAGGTAGTGTGTTCGCACGCGCAGAGGATTGAATTCGATGCGGCCCGCCGAGTTCCTACAGCCGTCCCGAGAGCAGCCACAGGGGAAAGACATCCTGTCCACCTGGGAAGAGAACATATGTGGAAATAGAGAGAATATATGCAGTTATAGTGTATTTTACTGAATATTATATGTCTGTAAGGCATTGATTTCCTGTTCATCTTAATACTAATGCTGCCATCTGTACTAGGGTTGAAAAGCAGGAACCAGCATACCAAGATTTCCCACCCAAACCTACTCCCTTTTCCCGGGATAAATAACTGTGAGAAACCGGGAAATTCTAATACATTATTTCTATGAACAGCATGACATGAAATGGAACTGTTAAATGATATGTGATGTCTAAATGTGTCTTCTCTACAGCCTCCTCTCTGCCATCTGCATGATCAATCATCAACGCTCAGGGTGGGGACAGACAGCGCATCTCAGTATGGAGCGCACTTCACAATATATGTATCATCTATCTCATCATGGTAAAAACAATATTGTGAGGTAGGCCTACATTTGCTGCAGCATAGCCTATGCTACAGAAATATAACAACTGAATGCGTGTCAAATTTACACATCTCCATCTAGCATTCGGGATCATCTTATTTTTAACGTAAAGATTTTTTTTTTTTTAATTGCAGCTGCAGTTATAAAACAGCCTATCACACAAATATCATTGTGAGCACTCTCTTGCAGTCTTTCTGTCTCCATCACTTCCATTCAAATTGTATCCAAAACAGATCATGTTCAAGATTGATATGTATATACAGTAACCAGTCAAAAGTTTGGACACACCTACTCATTCAAGGGTTTTCTTAAATGTTACCATTTTCTACATGGTATAGTCATGTAGTAACCAAAAAAAGTGTTAAACAAATCTAAATATATTGTATGTTTTACATTCTTCAAAGTAGCCACCCTTTGCCAAGAGTATGCAAAGCTATCGTCAAGGCAATCTCTCAACCAGCTTCATCAGGTAGTCACATGGAATGCATTTCAACTAACAGGTGTGCCTTGTTAAAAGTTAATTTGTGGAATTTCTTTCTTTATTAATGCATTTGAGCCAATCAGTTGTGTTGTGACATGGTAGGGGTGGTATACAGAAGACAGCCCTATTTGGTAAAGGATTTCTTTTTCTTTTTTTGTACCCCTTTTTTCTCCCCAATTTTGTGGTATCCAATTGGTAGTAGTTACAGTCTTGTCCCGTCGCTGCAACTCCCGTACGGACTCGGGAGAGGTGAAGGTCGAGAGCCATGTGTCCTCCGAAACACAACCCAACCTAGCCGCACTGCTTCTTGACACAATGCCCATCCAACCCGGAAGCCAGCCGGCATAATGTGTCGGAGGAAACACCGTACACATGGCGACCTGGTGAGCGTGCACTGTGCCCGGCCCGCCACAGGAGTCGCAAGTGCGTGATGAGACAAGGATATCCCTACCGGCCAAACCCTCCCTAACCCGGAAGACGCTGGGCCAATTGTGCGGCAGTCGCGGCCAGCTGCGACAGAGCCTGGACTCGAACCCAGAATCTCTGATGGCACTGAGATGCAGTGCCTTAGGCCACTGCGCCACCCGGGAGGCTGGTAAAACATTTCTGCAGCGTTTAAGTTCCCCAAGAACACAGTGGCTCCATCATTCTTAAATGGAATTAGTTTGGAACCACCAAGACTCTTCCTAGAGGTGGCTGCCTCTACAGACTGAGCAATAGGGGGTCATTCTGAAAGAGCTCCAGAGTTCCTCTATGGAGATAGGAGAACCATCTATTTCTGCAGAACTCCACTAATCAGGCCATTATGGTATAGCCACTCCTCAGTAAAAGGCACATGACAGCCCACTTGGAGTTCTCTAGTATGATGAAACCAAGATTGAGTCAACCTATTAATTATACAAATGTAAATTTGTCCTCTTATATTTCCAAATTAAAATCTAATTCGCTAGCCTACAATTATAACTTTGTAGTCCACATGTCCTGCACCAGCATGGCATGTTCTCTCCCAGCTTCATGGTTTGAAGGAAGTGTGTATTTCCAGTCCATATAATACAGTAATACAGTCCACACTCAAAAAGATTAGCCTACTGGAGCATGTTTCATTTATTTACCCAAGATAGCATCACTACATCTATGGGCTTTTATGTTTTTCTGACTTGTGCGTAATGTGCGGTATAGGGTATATCATAGGCTATGTATTGGATAACGGCAAATTCATTTGGGCATGGGCTCATAAATGTCTTTAATATATGTCTCCTCAGGCTGAGGTAGCAACAGGCTTGAATTTTTATGCAGATCAAAGCTTTAATCAAATCCAGACATATGTATATGCTTTAAAATTACACTTCCGGTTTGGGCAGGAAAATACCAGGTTACCCAGGAGAAAAGTGATTTATTTTCGGGATGGAACATTTGTCAAATACTGGCAAAATATTCAATCCTAATCTGTACTGAGTGCTGTACAAATACATCTCACGCACAAACACACACCTGGCACTTGATGCCAGCCTGGCTGCAGCCACAGTGGCGGGGGTCACAGTAGAAACGGCAGTCACAGCCACACTCCTCCCTGGACAGCCTGATGGTCCGTAGCTCAGCCTTCTCCCGGGCATCAATGCGGGCATTACCAGAAGCTCTGAGGAGAGCGCGGCGCCGTTTGGTGGGCAGTGGCTGCAGGAAGAAGCAGTCATCCACCTCCACCCCCTCCACGTCAAGGTCATCGTCTGATACATTGTCGAGGGTCAGCAGGTCAGCCTGGGCACACTCCACCGTACCATTACGTGTCAGCTGGAGGTGATGGGGTGAATACAGAATACATACAGAACATTAAGACAAACAATCACACATACAAAGCTCACTAAGGATGGAATTCTGACTGGGGATGCATGCCCATAACTCAAGTTTTAGTTCAAATCTTCCATTGATATCAACACATGATTTATGCAATTGTAAAGTTAAATGTGCATGCATCCAAATTATGATTCTAATCTGAACAGGGATTTCTCATTTAAACCCAAGGAGGTCCTTTAAAATGTAACTAAATATCCATGTTTGACCTCACCTTCATCTTGCGAGCGTTGAGCTTCTCCTGGCGGAGGTGTTGGCGCAGGGCGTGGCGGTGACTGGTCTCCTGCTCGCAGGCAAACTCTCCCAGGGTGTAGCTGCGGATGGAGCAGTGGTGGCGTGCCATGCCCAGGGAACTGCCTCCCTGGCTGGGCACGCTGGTGAAGCCCTGCTGCCTGGGGAAGTAGTACACCGTCACCACATCAAACCGCACCCGCTTCCGACCTGGAGAGGGCTTGTGACGTCTTAGGATGGAGGTCGCTGGGTAGGGAAGGAGGAGGAGAAAAGAACAGGGAAGAGAAAAGGGTAAGGGTGGATGACCAGTTTCCATAAACAGGTTATAACCACAGATAGTAGAAGGGTTATTATAGAGTAATATTCCACCATACACTTTAACACCAAGCCTATTTTAGCTGGACTTGAAATTCACTTTTCATTTTGCTAACTATTTGCCTAGTGCAGTCAGTAGGCCTACATTGGCCTACAAGTCTTTGGCGAGTAACTTAGCCAACAAGTACTGCAGGTTTTACCGTAGCCTAGCCCTTACGTATGAGTGCAGTACTGGAGGGGGGGTTGAGGCTATCACAGCTGTCAGCGCTGTCACTGCTGGAGATATCATCGTCTGAGTCCTTGGGCGTAGAGTAGGGAGAGCCACTGTCCACCTCCTCGAATCTTCGCTTGAGGCTGAGAGATGAAACTGCCTCCATGGAAACTTGGCGTCTGAAGGTGGAGAGACAGACAAACGTATGGTCAGAGACAGGCGGTTGGCAGTCGTCACAAAGAGAGAGAGAGTGTATCAGTCTGGCATATGCGTAGGTACACCATTGGAAAGACTTCATGAATACAATAGCGAAGGTGAGTGAGGCTTATAAGATAAGACTTTCATCAAGCCAAGGCATTTGAGAATTAGACAGTAGGCATAATAATAATACATACAGTTGAAGTCGAAAATGTACATACACTTAGGTTGGAGTCATTAAAACTCGTTTTCAACCACTCCACAAATTTCTTGTTAATAAACTACAGTTTTGGCAAGTCGGTTAAAACATCTACAAGTAATTTTTCCAACAATTGTTTACAGACAGATTATTTAACTTATAATTCACAGTATCACAATTCTAGTGGGTCAGAAGTTTACATACACTAAGTTGACTGTGCTTTTAATCAGCTTGGAAAATTCCAGAAAATGATGTCATGGCTTTAGAAGCTTCTTATTGGCTAATTGACATCATTTGAGTCAATTGGAGGTGTACCTGTGGATGTATTTCAAGGCCTACCTTCAAACTCAGTGCCTCTTTGCTTGACATCATGGGAAAATCAGAAGAAATCAGCCAAGACCTCAGAAAAAATATCGTAGACCTCCACAAGTCTGGTTCATCCTTGGGAGCAATTTCCAAATGCCTGAAGGTACCACGTGCATCTGTACAAACAGTAGTACGCAAGTATAAACACCATGGGACCATGCAGCCCTCATACCGCTCAGGAAGGAGACGCCTTCTGTCTCCTAGAAATGAAGGTACTTTGGTGCGAAAGGTGCAAATCAATCCCAGAACAACAGTAAACAACCTTGTGAAGATGCTGGAGGAAACAGGTACAAAAGTATCTATATCCACAGTAAAACGAGTCCTATATCGACATAACCTGAAAGGCTCCTCAGCAAGGAAGAAGCCACTGCTCCAAAACCGCCATAAAAAAAGCCAGACTACAGTTTGCAACTGCATATGGGGACAAAGATCGTACTTTTTGGAGAAATGTCCTCTGGTCTGATGAAACAAAAGTAGAACTGTTTGGCCATTATGACCATCGCTATGTTTGGAGGAAAAAAGGGGAGGCTTGCAAGCCGAAGATCGCCATCCCAACCGTGAAGCATAGGGGTGGCAGCATCATGTTGTGGGGGTGCTTTGCTGCAGAAGGGACTGGTGCACTTCACAAAATAGATGACATCATGAGGCAGGAAAATTATGTGGATATTGAAACAACATCTCAAGACATCAGTCAGGAAGTTAAAGCTTGGTCGCAAATGGGTCTTCCAAATGGACAATGACCCCATGCATACTTCCAAAGTTGTGGTGGCAAAATGGCTTAAGGACAACAAAGTCAATGTATTGGAGTGGCCATCACAAAGCCCTGACCTCCATCCTATAGAAAATTTGTGGGCAGAACTGAAAAAGTGTGTGCAAGCAAGGAGGCCTACAACCCTGACTCATTTACACCAGCTCTGTCAGGAGGAATGGGACACAATTCACCCAACTTATTGTGGGAAGCTTGTGGAAGGCTCCCTGAAACATATGATCCAAGTTTAAATTGTTTAAGGCAATGCTACCAAATACTAATTGAGTGTATTTAAACTTCTGACCCACTGGGAATGTGATGAAAGAAATAAAACCTGAAATAAATCATTCTCTCTACTATTATTCTAACATTTCACATTCTTAAAATGAAGTGGTGATCCTAACTGACCTAAGACAGGGCATTCTTACTATGATTAAATGTGAGGAATTGTGAAAAACTGAGTTTAAATGTACTTGTATATAAACTTCCGACTTCAACTGTACATCCTATGACGCTATCTGAATAACCAAATATTATATAAATCTCACTGTAACTGTTTATAAACATATGTTAATTAAATCAAATCTGGATCTGCAAGGTTGTAAGTACATTCTAAATAGCCTACAGTAGATTAAGAAGAATCCCCGGAGCACGTCTCTGGGCCGTGGATCGATTCCTCATACCACAACAGAGTGACATCAAGTTTTTGGTGTGGTCTAACTCTCCTTTTATCTGTATTCTTACCCCCATCACTATCTCCCTCATGAAAATCCTGCTTCCAAATCATTGAGTCTGGAAAATGATCACCATGGCAACTAGGAAAGCAGCTAACTAGAGGTTTACATGAACGGAAAGACAAACTAGCTGTTCTCTAGATAGGCAGCCTTATGTCCCTTTAGCTTTTCCTATAAAACATAGCGGGCCCCTTCAATAGCAGAGGATTTTGATGCCAGGGACAGGAGGTGGCTCTGGCAACAGCAGAGTGTCAAATAAGGCCATGCTGAGACATTTGAACAGACTCCCTCTATACATCTTTGTGACCCTTTCATGGTTTCAATGATCTTCACTATCATATAAATAGCATCCCATCCCATGAGGTTAAAACCAACCGTTAGAATTCAGATGTGATTTTATGGCCCTATGGAAAATGCTGGACTGCAACAAATCGCTTCTCTGTTTAAGTTTCAGTGGAAGCTAGCCCATTCATTACTACATATAGAGATTGCATTGCAAGTAAATGTGTCTCCATTTGTCTTTTACAGTGGAAAATTGTTATATGGATATTACACGTTACGTATTACCTGTCACATAATTACCTTACAGGAGGCAGCACCAATCTGCTACACAAAACATACTGTGGTTATTGCAAACGTCACAAAAAGATTTGACTGATACAATTACAACCATGCAGGTTAATCACAACCAAGAGGGTGGCCAGACAGCCAACATCAGTTAATGGCTAGCCTATTACATACAGAGAACAATGTATCAGGCCTTGGTTTTCATACTGTGAGCTAGCTGGTAGGCCTAATAAAACAAAAGCTGTTCGATACATCTGTACATTATTTAGCCTGGCATTAAACCACCAGGTTGCAGTAATGGCGATCAGAAAAAAATAACTGACACATCTCATGATGATGACCTAATCCAATTGAACCAAATTAAAGTAGCATAGACTATTCTAGTATCGGGAATGACAATAATGTGCATAGGCTAGACTCAATCTTCTACAATTATAAGAGTAAAAGAAGACTAGCCTATAGGCATATTGTTTGGTAGGCTACTGCAGAAACTGTGCCTTGTTTCCAAAATTCCTGACTGCGTGCAATATAATTTGTAGGAGCGTCCTAAAGATACGCACAGTCTACTACGTGCTGATAACAAACCTTAAAAACGTGTGCCGAAAACGACAACAATATATATTTTGTAAATGGACTGAAGATCGACAGACTAGGTGCAGTAGGAAATAATGTAGCTAAATCTAATTGTCAGACATAGGAGCCTCTAAAGACCCCGTCTCTCCAGCATACCACCTCACCCCCATCACTAACATACAATGGCAAACTGTCCAGGCTCATGAAACGTTAAACCCAAGTGCCTTCCTTACCTTAAGCAGAAAAAGGATCCTCTTCTCCCGATCAACTGCTGAACGTTCCTTGTATTCACGGAGGATTGTTCATGGATCTTGTAACGCCCTATTTTAGATTTTTTCCAAATATTTTTCCCTGACAGTTTTAGCTTCTTTCTTTCGAGATGTAATGTTAGGCTAACGATTGTTTTTAAGTACAACTGTTAATTTGTTCAGTATGAATGCTTATTTCTGCATTTGTAGGCTACACCGGCTTCAAGCAGATATTGGACCACATAAAGGAAATGTATGTATGGTCGCTTCCAGGAGTGTATGTTCCATTTAACTTTGACGTAGCAATCCTGTATAGCCGGGGCAGACGGTGGGAAAGAAGGACGTCAAGTTTAGTTAACATTTATTAGGCTATTGACATTATTTTCTGCTAAATTGTAAAAAAAAAAAAAAAAAATGGGAGATAACTGCCGGATGCCTTATCTTCCAGGTTTGAGCCTTTAAATGCTTGCATTGGAAGAGCATCCGCTGACATCTGTATTCGTTTATCCTTTCTTTTCAAGAGCGGTTTCAATCGGCCCAACGTCGTTTTTCTTCAAGTATAAATGGCCGTTATCCCCCCTCGCCTTATTTGGTACAGAAATGTCAAAATGTTACAGAATTTTATCCGATTGACGTTCTCCTTTTCCTCGCCTCTGCCCCGGTTTGTTACAATGTAACAATAGAATAAAGAACGTCACGGTGTAAACATATATACTCATTGTGACATCACAAACACCACGTATCCTGGGAAGTGTAGTCCTAATGATCCCTTTGTCCATTCTTGGCGATCATGCGTTGGATAACAAGGTTTTAAATAATTATTCTAGTAATAATGATAAACAATAAAACAATTTTAGATTACACGAATGACTTGGTTATATTTTAAATCATCGTTTTGGAGTTAGAAACATACGCGTTATATTTCACACATTCCTCTCTAGGTGTTCCCTCGTACCAAAAAGACCATAGCAACCATCATGGTTACCAAATGCACATAAAACAACGTATGAATAGGAGTATTTCTGGCAAGGGGTTAACTTATCCAGCTATTGTGCCGAACAAGGTGTCCAAGGACAGACCAAACACATTCAATGTATAAAAAAAATATTTAAAAAAATCTACATGATATGTTTGGCCAATATTAGGACATTCAAAGTTAACTCTGGAATTATTTTCAGGCTTAAAATACCTGCTTATACAGAACTCAAAAGCTTGAGGAATATAGGAATAATACAATTATAAAATATATTTAAAAAACATTGTTTTCTCAATGGTGTCCACACGAAGCTAGGCATTTAAAAAAAATACAAACAGGCCACGAATGGGTAACTAGTTTAGTTTAATCATTCTGATGACTTGAGCGAGGGGCAAAACTGGACAACATCTAAATATCACGCAATCGATATTCTGGAAGCGTTCAGTTGAACTTGATTGAATGGGAACCAACTCTAGCTTTACACATGCAGGTTTATCAAGCCCTATACAACCCACTGCTATGTATTAGTGGCAATATCCAAAAACAAAGAGTTGTTCTCTAAACAAGGAAGGAACACATGTTAGAAAGGTTATAAAACAGCTAAAAGTAAGACATGATTCATATATTTTAAACAATTATCTACTTAAAATAAAGGTTTGAGTATTGTCCAAAACCTTTGTAATGAAACTGTAAAGTGATAAATACAGTATGATGGTAAGTAGGGATAGCAGGCAAGACAGAGACTGGTAAATTGCTGGTGTTGCCACTGTGTGGTGTCACTAACAAAGAAAGACAGTGTGTCAATCAGATTAATGTTTACATTTACATTTGAGTCAATTAGCATTTTTTACCTAGTCGGCTCAGGGATGCAAGGGCCATATCATGATCAACAGACCAGTATCCTGACTCGGTCTTGACAGTGTTCAAAAGCTGCACAGATGTTCTCTCACAAGTAATAGAGG
Organism: Oncorhynchus clarkii lewisi; assembly: GCF_045791955.1. Classification (NCBI taxonomy): domain Eukaryota; kingdom Metazoa; phylum Chordata; class Actinopteri; order Salmoniformes; family Salmonidae; genus Oncorhynchus; species Oncorhynchus clarkii. The sequence continues at coordinate 62,373,368 of NC_092155.1, read as the reverse complement.
AGGACACAGGAAAACAGGACTGTAGGCTTTCACAGGACCACAGCATTCACTGGAAGAGGACAGAGAGGGGTTCTCATGGGCCGTTTCTCAATTAGATTTGCTCAACTCCTGCATCCTCTCTTGCCTCCTTTTGAAAAAATTGAGGAGAGGTGGTGAGGAGATTGAACGTGGATGAAAATACTTGTTTGAAATAAGAAGCTCCTTCTCCACTCGCATGTCATCAGGCAAATTACATTTACAGGCGTGGATCCCAAAATACAGTGCCTTGCGAAAGTATTCAGCCCCCTTGAACTTTGCAACCTTTTGCCACATTTCAGGCTTCAAACATAAAGATATAAAACTGTATTTTTTTGTGAAGAATCAACAACAAGTGGGACACAATCATGAAGTGGAACGACATTTATTGGATATTTCAAACTTTTTTAACAAATCAAAAACTGAAAAATTGGACGTGCAAAATTATTCAGCCCCCTTAAGTTAAAACTTTGTAGCGCCACCTTTTGCTGCGATTACAGCTGTAAGTCGCTTGGGGTATGTCTCTATCAGTTTTTCACATCGAGAGACTGACATTTTTTCCCATTCCTCCTTGCAAAACAGCTCGAGCTCAGTAAGGTTGGATGGAGAGCATTTGTGAACAGCAGTTTTCAGTTCTTTCCACAGATTCTCGATTGGATTCAGGTCTGGACTTTGACTTGGCCATTCTAACACCTGGATATGTTTATTTTTAAACCATTCCATTGTAGATTTTGCTTTATGTTTTGGATCATTGTCTTGTTGGAAGACAAATCTCTGTCCCAGTCTCAGGTTTTCTTCCAGAATGGTCCTGTATTTGGCTCCTGCCATCTTCCCATCAATTTTAACCATCTTCCCTGTCCCTGCTGAAGAAAAGCAGGCCCAAACCATGATGCTGCCACCACCATGTTTGACAGTGGTGATGGTGTGTTCAGGGTGATGAGCTGTGTTGCTTTTACGCCAAATATAACGTTTTGCATTGTTGCCAAAAAGTTAAATTTTGGTTTCATCTGACCAGAACACCTTCTTCCACATGTTTGGTGTGTCTCCCAGGTGGCTTGTGGCAAACTTTAAACAACACTTTGTATGGATATCTTTAAGAAATGGCTTTCTTCTTGCCACTCTTCCATAAAGGCCAGATTTGAGCAATATACGACTGATTGTTGTCCTATGGATAGAGTCTCCCACCTCAGCTGTAGATCTCTGCAGTTCATCCAGAGTGATCATGGGCCTCTTGGCTGCATCTCTGATCAGTCTTCTCCTTGTATGAACTGAAAGTTTAGAGGGACGGCCAAGTCTTGGTAGATTTGCAGTGGTCTGATACTCCTTCAATTTCAATATTATCGCTTGCACAGTGCTCCTTGGGATGTTTAAAGCTTGGGAAATCTTTTTGTATCCAAATCCGGCTTTAAACTTCTTCACAACAGTATCTCGGACCTGTCTGGTGTGTTCCTTGTTCTTCATGATGCTCTCTGCGCTTTTAACGGACCTCTGAAACTATCACAGTGCAGGTGCATTTATACGGAGACTTGATTACACACAGGTGGATTGTATTTATCATCATTAGTCATTTAGGTCAACATTGGATCATTCAGAGATCCTCACTGAACTTCTGGAGAGAGTTTGCTGCACTGAAAGTAAAGGGGCTGAATAATTTTGCACGCCCAATTTTTCAGTTTTTGATTTGTTAAAAAAGTTTGAAATATCCAATAAATGTCGTTCCACTTCATGATTGTGTCCCACTTGTTGTTGATTCTTCACAAAAAAATACAGTTTTATATCTTTATGTTTGAAGCCTGAAATGTGGCAAAAGGTCGCAAAGTTCAAGGGGGCCGAATACTTTCGCAAGGCACTGTAAATGTTGTGCAAGACATTTTATAGATAAAAGGATAAGTAGCATATCACTTAAATGTGTGCATGATTTTCTCCCATGACAATGCAGAACGCGATTTTCATAGGGGGTGTGGCAAATATCAAAACTCTTCCGTGGTAGAATACGCTTGTGCTTCCTCGCCAAAAGGAGGCTACTGAGGAGGGGAGGATCATCTTCCGTTTGCCTTCTAAGGATTTGACACAGTCATCAACCACTTATCAGTTTTCGGGTCAGAGGACAGACTTATGCCCAAACAAGAAAAGGACATAGGCTGCTGGTGTCCCTTTCATTACCTATTAAGACACCACTTCCTGTTAAGGTTCTCTTTCCTGTGCCGTAGCTACGTAACCATGGCCACGGTCCTCACAAACTGGATCCTTGATGTCAAGCCAGGCAGCCTAGCAGTAGGAGATGGAGACCAATGTATAAGAACTCTGTATCTCTGGTTGTGGATCCCGTTTCATGTGACAGCAAACTCCTTGATTCTGAAGCATAGAACTTCGGCACACCAGCTGCTCATCACGATGCACTAACAGTGGCAGGGTATCTTCATTCCATTCTCTTTTTCAAACATGAGCAGTGAAGCAGGAAAATGCAACCGTTTTTAAAAGGGTTTCTAGCAAGGGTTGAAACTGAAGCGTGTTGCTTCAATATGGCAGCTCAAATAGAGTCAGTCATTCCTTTAAAATAAGACAATAAGGTATCAAGGATGGACAAGCTGCTTAAGTCAACATTCCCCATAGCAAGGGCCTCAGAGAATCGAACAGGTAATCTTCAGCACAGTCCAGGAATATCAGGGGCAGAGCCTGTAGAGGGGCTTGCAGGGTTGAGTCTAAAGGACAGAGCAGGGGTTAGGCAATCCCCCAGACAGTCTTCATTTCAGGATGATGTGGTAACCGTCATTCGTCTCGGCTGTTGATAAAGAAACGGAGCCAAAGTCACGAAGGGTGATACAGAAAACATTTCTCCACTCCCCACTATTTGTGGTAAAAGAAAATGGATTGAATGACTCTCATACCTTTCATTGTGTCCAAAACAAAACATACTTCATCCTGGAAGTTTTGAATCATCTGTGAGAAATGAGAAATTCCATCTTAGAGGCCAGGAACAGTGTACACATTAGGACTCAGACTTAAGGAAGACTGATCCAGAAACAAAAGACTGTCTAAAAATCAGACCCTATTCAGTAGTGCACCACTTCTGAGACGAGCCATACCTCGTCACTGACCAGGACATGTATACCAGTGGGTCCCTGTTTAAAGATCTGACTGATCTGTCTGGGTGAGATGTTGAATAGCTGAGCAATCTTCTCTGTCAGCTCAACTGCTGTCAAGTCCTCCAGGTAGATGGCATGGTACACTGCAAAAGAAGACAGAAGTGTACAAGGATATATATTGTCAATCATTTTCATAACACCCTATGTAGCTAACAGTGTATTATGCCGTAACATCACTGCTATCATTATGCTATCATTTGGCGCATTGCGCCGCCATCAGCAAGTAAGTAAGCAAGCAAGCATGTGTTATGAATGCTTTATATATAGAACACACACACACACCGAAGAAAGTGCTGCTAGCTGTGTCTCCGTTCTCATGTTTCTGCTGCTGTTCCCGAGCCTGCTGGGACTCCTGGCACACATACACCGTCAGCCTGGGACGTACCACTCTGCGCGCACACACAGAAATAAGCTGACACGAGAAACTTCTCACACTCAATCATTTATTAAATTCAATAGGTATTTCCATATTGCAGTATGAATGGTGCAATATGGAAGTAGAGTGGTAAGGAAGTACACCTACCGGCCTTTCAGTGCGTTGAAGAGCCTAATACCATCTGCTGGCCCACAGATCTGAATGACATCTTCCCTGGTCAGCTTCAACAGATCTGCCCCTGGAACATAGAACAATCAGCCTAATACTCAAAGAATATAGATATTATTTCAGACTGTTATCATGTTGTGGAAGTCAAAATTGAGAATATAAATTCACTGCAAGAAATTATATATTGAGAAATTACCCTTACCTGAGAAATTAGTGAAGAGCCGACAGAACGGTGAAAAGCGGTTTCTATGTAGCCACTGCTGAGCATCCTGTGGTGTTGCCGCAGGTAACAGGTTCTATTTGTTCCAAAAAAGACGCAGACAGAGACACAGAAATTTGAGGCAGGCAGGGCAAAAGCCATCAAATGATGTTTTTAAACATTGGATTGGTTTGAAAAGTGTACAATCAAATCCACTCTAAGGTCAGATACAGTGGGGCAAAAAAAGTATTTAGTCAACCACCAATTGTGCAAGTTCTCCCACTTAAAAAGATGAGGCCTGTAATTTTCATCATAGGTACACATCACATATGACAGACAAAATGAGAAAAAAAAATACAGAAAATCACATTGTAGGATTTTTAATGAATTTACTTGCAAATTATGGTGGAAAGTAAGTATTTGGTCACCTACAAACAAGCAAGATTTCTGGCTCTCAAAGACCTGTAACTTCTTCTTTAAGAGGCTCCTCTGTCCTCCACTCGTTACCTGTATTAATGGCACCCGTTTGAACTTGTTATCAGTATAAAAGACACCTGTCCACAACCTCAAACAGTCACACTCCAAACTCCACAATGGCCAAGACCAAAGAGCTGTCAAAGGACACCAGAAACAAAATTGTAGACCTTCACCAGGCTGGGAAGACTGAATCTACAATAGGTAAGCAGCTTGGTTTGAAGAAATCAACTGTGGGAGAAATTATTAGGAAATGGAAGACATACAAGACAACTGATAATCTCCCTCGAGCTGGGGCTCCACGCAAGATCTCACCCCGTGAGGTCAAAATGATCACAAGAATGGTGAGCAAAAATCCCAGAACCACACGGGGGGACCTAGTGAATGACCTGCAGAGAGCTGGGACCAAAGTAACAAAGCCTACCATCAGCAAGGGCATTGAAGATGAAACATGGCTGGGTCTTTCAGCATGACAATGATCCCAAACACACCGCCCGGGTAACGAAGGAATGGCTTCGTAAGAAGCATTTCAAGGTCATGGAGTGGCCTAGCCAGTCTCCAGATCTCAACCCCATAGAAAATCTTTGGAGGGAGTTGAAAGTCCGTGTTGCCCAGCAACAGCCCCAAAACATCACTGCTCTAGAGGAGATCTGCATGGAGGAATGGGCCAAAATACCAGCAACAGTGTGTGAAAACCTTGTGAAGACTTACAGAAAACATTTGACCTTTGTCATTGCCAACAAAGGGTATATAACAAAGTATTGAGATAAACTTTTGTTATTGACCAAATACTTATTTTCCACCATATTTTGCAAATAAATTCATTAAAAATCCTACAATGTGATTTTCTGTATTTTTTTTCTCATTTTGTCTGTCATAGTTGAAGTGTACCTATGATGAAAATTACAGGCCTCATCTTTTTAAGTGGGAGAACTTGCACAATTGGTGGCTGACTAAATACTTTTTTGCCCCACTGTATATACAGCCAGGTATGAGTAGTTTCTCCGAGCTAACCCATCCCACAACATGCTAAAAGGAGGAATAAAGCCCCATTACAATGACAGAGTAGATAAAATATCATTGTAGCAGTTATCCACTTCTACACAGAAACACACAAAGAATTAATAAAAAAAAATGTTTGTCATCTTGTTCAATTGTTCTACACGTAAACAGATCTGCTCGGAGCCTGGTCAGAGAAGAAGTGTGTGCAATACATATCCCACCTTTGCTTTAAAAAGGCAAAACGCTTCAACATTCAAACTAGAAAAATCATAACATAAATTAATATATACCTGATGGACACTTTCACTGTCTCTTGTAAGCAGATGGGACGACAACTGTAAGGCAGAATGTCTCTCAATTTTTAAATTGTATTTTATCATCATGTAGCAAACCCCCCACCAGCCCCAAAAAACCTTGCTTATGTATTTCTGTCTAAAATGGGGATAAAACATAAGGGGTGATATTTTGACAGTGCAAACAGCGAGGCTATTGTCAAAATACAGAGCATCACTGTCAACCCTCAGCGCTGCATTTATTTCAAAACTAGTTTACATGACTAGTACGTACATCATGGAGAGGTGTTGTTATAAATACTGGTACAAGTACTCAGAGTATTAAAGGAGCCTGGTCCCAGAACTATTTTAGCTCTTGCCAACTCAATTGCCAATGTTTGGCATGACAATGAGTGACAAGGAGTTTGCATGACAGCACAAACAGATTGTTTTTAGCCTGAGTGCCAGTCTTCTTTGACACAAACACCACTTATTTGTGATGTCAAAAATTCAAGTGGGCCTTAGGGAGAGTTAAGGTAGATGTTGCTGCCTAAAAATTATTACAAACTACTCAAAACAACTGGATACATACAGTACCGGTCAAAAGTTTGGACACACCTACTCATTCAAGAGTTTTTCTTTAATTTTACTATTTTCTACATTGTAGAATAATAGTGAAGACATCAAAACTATGAAATAACACATATGGAATCATGTAGTAACCAAAAATAGTGTTAAAAAAATCTAAATATATTTTATATTTGAGAATCTTCAAAGTAGCCACACTTTGCCTTGATGACAGCTTTGCACACTCTTGGCATTCTCTCAACCAGCTTCATGAGGTATGGAATGCATTTCAATTAACAGGTGTGCCTTGTGAAAAGTTCGTTTTGTGGAATTTCTTTCCTTCTAATGCATTTGAGCCAATCAGGTGTGCTGTGACATGGTAGGGGTGGTATACAGAAGATAGCCCTATTTGGTAAAATACCAAGTCCATATTATGGCAAGAACAGCACAAATAAGCAAAGAGAAATGACAATCCATCACTTTAAGACATGAAGATCAGCCAACGCGGAACATTTGAAGAACTTTAAAATAACTTCAAGTGCACGGTCTGATTTATTTAGAATTCAAGGCACACTTAACCAGCATGGCTACTACAGCATTCTGCAGCGACACGCCATTCCATCTGGTTTGCGCTTAGTGGTACTATCATTTGTTTTCAACAATACAATGAACCAACACACCCCCAGGCTGCGTAAGGGCTATTTGACCAAGAAGGAGAGGGATGGAGTGCTGCATCAGATGACCTGGCCTCTACAATCACCCAACCTCAACCCAATTGAGATGGTTTGGGATGAGTTGGACCGCAGATTGAAGGAAAAGCAGCCAACAATTGCTCAGCATATGTGGGAACCCCTTAAAGACTGTTGGAAAAGCATTCCAGGTAAAGCTGGTTGAGAGAATGCCAAGAGTGTGCAAAGCTGTCATCAAGGCAAAGGGTGGCTACTTCGAAGAATCTCAAATATGTTCTGATTTGTTTAACACTTTTTTGGTAGAAAATAGTACAAATAAAGAAAATCCCTTGAATGAGTAGGTGTGTCCAAACTTTTGACTGGTACTGTACTTATCAGCATTATCAGACAGCAAGCAATAGGGTTAATAAGTACAATCAATAATTTAAAGATATATTATACATCAGTGAATATTGCACACTCCCACATTCTGTTTGAGTCTGTCTAAACTATGAAGTCTGCATCTTTAATCAAAGTCAGACATTTAGAAAATGTTGGAAACTTACAATCGTATCAGTCAGACAGCTTTCAATCTATATTGGATAATAATGCGGGAGAAAGAAGGGAGAAAAGGTGTACATACCCTTTATAAAACTGAACTGATAGGTGCATAGACATGGATGTATAGGCTTATTTCAAGGTCTGTTTCCATCTATCAACCGTATTAATCATTTGGGATGTGCATCATACAATATATTCTTTATGGAGGACGACAGTCTACTGCATTAGTTAAATGGTTGCCTTGATGGACCGAAAAACAAAGGGCATGTTTCATCCATGTATTAGTAACTGGGACTTGCACTAGTCAAAAATAATAGAACTGTTCAAAGCAAATAGACCTCATCCAACTTGTGACATTTCTCATTCTGCAGGTTCTTATAAAGTAGTCTGGTATTCTAACCCAAATCTGACGAGACTTATCCATGCATTCCCTTTCCTTTTCCCAAAGAATTTCAGACAGAAAACCAAAACAGTATTGCCATATATATTCATTATTTTGTTAAATATGTTTGACTACATGCAAATGTGATCAATGGAAATGGGTACACTAATGGACAGCTCTCTCATGCGAAAACATAATGAGGATGTCATGTTAAAGTGTGTGCTGCTTTGAAATTAAAACAACGTGTAATGATTGCAAAGTCATTCTCAGCCTCAGTCCTCGTTCTTTCAGTTTAGTTTAATCTCCCACTACAGACACTTTTCTACAGTATTTCACTAGTCCTGCTGCCAACAGCAAAAGCAAAAGCATGACCACAATGGGTCAACTTCAGTTATGTGAAAGAAGCTGGACTTTAAACATGCAGATGTGGGGTTAGTGAGAAGGGATGGAGCAGGAGATGATGAGCCTTGGGTGGGTTTAGGACACACAAGGGGACGTACTTACATCTGCCACCTGAACAACTGGCTCTGGCTGGTGACCGGGGGATCCATTTCTGGGAAGAACAGAACAATTACTTGAAAATGTTGGGAGGGACATTCTGGGAGTAGATGGAAAACAAACAGAAATTCCCAAATCAAACAAAAAAAACAGTTGTATTAGGCATTGCACCCCCATAATATTTTATAAATTGGCAGTGTGGTTCAGAACAGGCTGCATGTTTATGTCCTGATCCCTACCCCTCTGCCACTGGAAAACTGTTGTGTGTGCTGTTGAAGCCAGGCGATGGGGAGTTATTGACATAGGTGACCTCTGGCCAGGGAGAGCACTGCAAGAGAACATTTCTGTTATTCTAGTAGAGAGGGACCTAGGCTCTTTATTTAATCCAGCTCTCCAGATGTTAGTTCTTGATTTCAGAAATAAATCCTGTGTTGTGCATAATTTCTATACATTATGATGAAATTATTGATACAAAAATTAAATGCATCATTTTGTTCGTGTTTCTTCATCTCTTAGACATACTGACTACTGCCACACCCCTTCTCCAAATCCCTCCATCCCTTTTCCCATTCACTCAACACACTGACTCCAACCTCTGTTAGGATGGTGGTTTCATAGGATGGCTGGTATTTCTCCTTCTCCTGAGGCGCCCTCTTCTCCATCTTCTCTCTGTCCGTCTTCTGCTTCCTGTCTGCACCTTTAGGCTGCCACAGGTGAGGTAAAGTTATGTTTATTATGGATAGCACCATGACAGGGATCAAATGAAGCTAACATCTAATGTACCTTTGAATGACAAAAGTTAACCCATTTTCATTGTTTTTGCTCTGACTTTCTTCTCACCTTGAAGACTTTGACCTGACAGCTGGCAGAATGCTGATGCTCTGTATACTCTTCGCCATCATTCTCTTTGAAAGTGTCAATCTGAATGCGAAAAGGCACGCCCTTTTCTCCCCCATGCTTCCGCATGGTGAACTCTGTGCTGATGCAGTGAACCTAAAACAAGGAATTGTCATGACTATTTGAAAACTGGTGGATGTTGTTTTATTCAATAAAGGAGAGAGAGAGCTCTATTTTTTTGAAACCCATTTGTTTCCATTCCATTCAGACAGCCTTGGACTGATGTTAGACGATAAGCTATGACCAACCTTATGAAAACAACTGTGTGGGTGTGTTTATCATGCTACCTGGATAAAAACAGAGGTTCTTTTTGATGGGTCCCACAGGAACTCCACCGTGTTAAGCTGAGTAGGGTTAGCCCTGGGATCGACCATGCCAACTGACATGGGGATATCTGCAATGGAGCAACACAAGACAAGTTATCAGAAGGATTGTGTGAGCAAACTAACTACATGTTATGCAGCCTGTTGTCAATCATCATTTCATTCAGTGAAGATACAGCTCTGTGTTATTTAAAGCAATTCCAGTTCCACAGTCTTAAAAACAGCCCCTTCAGTCCTTCTTCACCCAGAGTAGTCCAATACCCTTCCCAGACAGAGGCAGAGAACTCACCCAGGTCGAGGATGCGGTCTCCAGGCCTGTTCCAGCGCCAGCCCTCCAGCTGCTGGTGCTCTGTGTACTGAAGACGCCGGTCATGGAAGACCACTCGGATGATGCTCTGAGGACACACAGAAACATCACTGAGGAACCAGGAAGTACCTGCACTACTGGTAGAAAACATAGGAAATTATGGCATTGGAATAGGCCCAGACAAACAAAAGCTCACTCCCATGCCTATGGTCATGACTCATTGTGTTCTTGTTCATCTTACCTTCACCATTTTGCCAGTGATTTCTGGGAGTTCCCCCAATTTCCGGTTGTCAAGCATTCGAATTTCATAAGACTGTCCTAAAATCAAAATACAAAAGTTCATAAACATACCACATCATTGTCTTGCTATTTCTTTAAATTAGCAACAAATTCACAAGAAAAGCACAATCATGAAAATGGAACACAGACAGATGCTAACCTTGGTTGAGGTAGGTAAGTGTTTCATCGTGCAGTTTGATGGCAGGTGAGGTTGCTGCACACAGAACATACTGGAAAGGAAGAATCTTGTTCTCACTGTCAGGCGGCAGGTTGGACTCCTCCTGTTTAAAGATGGGTAGGGCCAGCACATCGCTGAAGAAAGAGACGCAAGACAACATGGTCAATGAACTAGCAAGCCAACATCTTTTACAAGCACATGATATTGGCATAGTATCAACATGTCTGAAACAACTCAACAGGCCTTGAATCTCCCTAGTATGAGACTGAGGGAGGAGACTCGTTTCTTAAAATAGCCTCCTTTGTAAATTCTGTTATCCATACAATAAATGTGGACATAGATAAATATATCATTAGGAGAAACTGGAAAAAGGAAAAGTGATTTAGAACAGTTCCTTTCTTTACAGTTAATTAGTTATGATGGTAAAAACTTGTGAAAAACAAATCAACTACCTTGGTATCCAGCCTGGGTATCTCATCCCCTCTCAACATAAGAATTTCACTGACAATAAGGCACTTTCCAGGCACTTCAGTATCATGTAACAGAACACTTACAAAACTAACAAAAGAGCAGTCCTTACACCAACTGTTCCTGACTCTGCAAAATCCCAAGTCTGACTGAGAATAAGGCCTCCTCTTTCCTGGAATAAGAACAACCCTCAAGAGAGAACTGATGGAAGGTTAGGCTGCATGATCAGTGCATACTTTTGGCAGACATTATGCTAATTTTCTCACCGATGAAAAATTTGATCTCCATACAGTTTTTGCAAAACTAGAATATGTAACAAACAGAGTGGACGGTGTTTTGTAGACTTTACCCTTTGCCAAAATAAAAAATAAAAAACTGTGTTGTTTAGGAGTGCAAGGGCAAATGTAGTTATTGCACATGTGCACTTCACACAGTAGGCGTTCCCTAACTGAAATATGCAAATAAATGCTACGACGAGCCAATAGGCTCGCACTAGATGGTGCATGGCCCTGCCTACCTCCTTGCTTGTTCTGTCCACCATGATTAATTTGCTCCCATTGGAAACGAAAGGCTCTGGTCTTCGGTTAGTTACAGAACATATTTATTTCAATTCTAACATATCAGTGCATTTTCAATAGACTTCCAATGATGATTCATACCTCATACTGTATGCCCCAGCTCCAAGCTCCTGTCCAATGCCAGAGAGACTGGCATCAAAGTCCTGGACCAGACCTGACTCAATCACCTCATCAGTGAGCGGCAACTTCAGAGCCCAAGCCATGGCGACGATACGTGAATCTGATTCCAGTCGAACTTGTCTCAAATTCTAATCCCTGGCCTCAAAAATCCAATCTGCTAATTTCTTAAAGCCTGGCAGATGTCTGCTGCTACCAAACTGGAAGAGAAAAACCATGATAGATACACCGTTTGGTACCATTATATGTCAGTTTAGCAAGGAGAGTGTAAAGACTGTTTTAATATAGGCCTAGCAAATTAACTGACTGATCATGGACAGTTAGCGATTCCAGATTGTGTGGACAACAAAAAGTAATCACAGCAGACAGGTACTTAACTTTCCCTGACAGTCCCACATGGAAGATATTGAAGCTAGAATGACTGATAACGTATATGGTGTGAGTAACCGTGAATGTAACATTGCTAGCCATGAAAATGGGGCATACGCATACAAACTGGCTAACTCAGCACCTGAGGACCTGTCGGACTAAACTCCACCCCACCGTGGCGTTTAGTCCGCTATTGGGGAACTTGACTGTGAATGAATGTTAGCTAGCTAATCGTTAACGACTAAACAGGTCAACACATAACAATAGGTTTGTGTTAAATATGAAGTTCGATTATGATAGCACTTCTAGTAATTAGATTACGTTAGCCATCGAACTCACCTTAGAAACCAAGTAAATTGGCTAGCTACTGTAGCTAACTCTGCGACCGTTTCATTCCATGTCTCAGTTGCTCCCTCGTTCTCGCACTATAAACAACATAAAATAGCTACCTAGCCAGCATGCTACTCTTCGGGAAAGCAGCCCTGTGGACACGGATTATTTGAATATAACGAGCACTAACTAAGTCGTATATGGTAGTTAATTAAATCTACATTAAAATGTATCGTTATACAAACACAAGTCACAAATCTAATATGCTAGCTAGCTAGACAAATAGATCATTTTCGCAAACCACATAGCTACAAAGCAGTTAAGAATAACTGAGTACTTCCGGGTCACGGATTTTTTGGAATCCTTCAGAATAAGAGTCCCATCCTGTATACTTTGTAAATTAATAATTTGGGGAGAAATTATGGAAATGTCCACAATTATCGATACATTTTATGCTAGTTATTGTACAAAAATTATCAAAAGTATTTATATAAGATATTATGTGATGTATTTGTTTATATAAAACTACGAACTAATATGACCACTATGTAGAAAGGGGAGACTCACAAACATGGATGGTGTTCTCAGTTTTACTCCGTGACCCCCACGTGTCACAGGATTCATCTAAAGTTAACCGCTACAAATGAATGGAAGTATAGAAGTAGTTTTGTGCCAACAAAAATAAGGGGTTAAATATGTGAAGAAGAAAAAAAATACTGTAATAACAATAATAAATATATTTACAATACCAGTCAACACACCTACAATTTTCAAGAGTCTTTCTTTATTTTTTTACTATTTTCTACATTGTAGAATAATAGTGAAGACATCAAACTATGAAATAACATATGGAATCATGTGGTAAGCAAAAAAGTGTTTAAGATTTGAGATTCTTCAAAGTAGCCACCCTTTGCCTTGATGGCAGTCTTGCACACTCTTGGCATTCTCTCAACCAACTTCACCTGGAATGCTTTTCCAACAGTCTTGAAGGAGTTCCCACATATGCTGAGCAATTGTTGGCTGCTTTTTCTTCACTCTGCAGTCCAACACATCCCAAACCATCTCAATTGGGTTGAGGTCGGATGATTGTGGAGGTCAGGTCATCTGATGCAGCACTCCATTACTCTCCTTCTTGGTCAAATAGTCCCCTTCACATCCTGGAGGTGTGTTGGGTCATTGTCCTGTTGAAAAACAAATGATAGTACCACTAAGCACAAACCAGATGGGATGGGGTATCGCTGCAGAATGCTGTGGTAGCCATGCTGGTTAAGTGTTCCGTGAATTCTAAATAAATCACTGAGTGTCACCAGCAAAGCACCCCCACACCATTACACCACCTCCTCCATGCTTCACGGTGGGAACCACACATGCAGAGATCAACTTGTGGACTTATTTACGTGCTGCTGTGCGGTTTGTTGCTAACGTTACTTTGATGCCTGCCAATTTTACAGTTTTTACTTTTTAATTACCATTAAAAAAATCAAATCAAAAATTCCCTCGCTCAACTTTTTTCATTAAACTTTTTCACCTCGGACGCTTTATCTGGACATGGTTCTACACAACCTCCACCAGCCGAAGCTAAGTAGGAACATTAACATTATGCCTTCTAATTGCAGTCGCTGTACTCATAATATACAGGAGAACGATCACCTTATGGTGAGGATAGCTGTGCTGCAAGCCCAGCTTCAGATGCAATTGTTAGGCAAGGGTAATTTAAGTGTAGGAAAGAATGAAACAGAGTCTGTGCCACCAATAAGTACAGATAGTAGTATAAATACCCTCGCACAGTCCCCGCAGCCGGACAATTTTCTCATGGCTTCTGGAAGGAAATGCTGTAGGAATGCTCAACCGGTCTCGCTCATTCAGCCAACAGAAGCTTTAAACCGGTTTTCCCCATTAAGCAATGAGTCGGAGTCAGAGACGGAACCTTCTCTGGTCTCTCCTCCACCCGTTACGGGTCTGAGACACCGATGCCTCCCACAATTAGCTCTGACAAATTGAAAACCGTAGTCATTGGTGACTCCATTACCCACAGTATTAGACTTAAAAAGAATCATACAGCGATCATACACTGTTTACCGATGTTAAGGCTAATCTGAAGATGGTGCTGGCTAAGGCTAAAACTGGCGAGTGTAGAGAGTATAGGGATATTGTTATCCACGTCGGCACCAACGATGTTAGGATGAAACACTCAGAGGTCACCAAGTGCAACATAGCTTCAGCGTGTAAATCAGCTAGAAAGATGTGTCAGCATTGAGTAATTGTCTCTGGCCCCCTCCCAGTTAGAGGGAGTGATGAGCTCTACAGCAGAGTCTCACAATTCAATCGCTGGTTGAAAACTGTTTCCTGCCCCTCCCAAAAGATAGAATTTGTAGATAATTGTCCATCTATCTGGGACTCAGCCACAAACAGGACCAAGCCTGGCCTACTGAGGAGTGACGGACTCCATTCTAGCTGGAGGGGTGCTCTCATCTTATCTATGAACATTGACAGGGCTCTAACTCCTCTAGCTCCACAATGAGATAGGGTGCAGGCCAGGCAGCAGGCTGTTCCATCTTAGTGAAGTCTGCCACTAGCACAGTCAGTGTAGTCAGCTTAGCTATCTCCATTGAGACCATGTCTGTGCCTCGATCTAGGTTGGGCAAAACTGTTCGCTCTAGCAATCTCACCAGAATAAAGACCTCCTCTATACATGTCATTATTGAAAGAGATTGTGATACCTCACATCTCAAAATAGGGCTACTTAATGTTAGATCCCTAACTTCCAAGGCAGTTATAGTCAATTAAAGAATCACGGATCATAATCTTGACGTGATTGGCCTGACTGAAACATGGCATAAGCCTGATGAATTTACTGTGTTAAATGAGGCCTCTCCTCCTGGTTACACTAGTGACAATATCCTCCGCGCATCCCGCAAAAGCGGAGGTGTTGCTAACATTTCGATAACAAATTTCAATTTTTTTTTTATTTTTAAAGACTGCATTTTTCTCTTTTGAGCTTCTAGTCATGAAATCTATGCAGCCTACTCAATCACTTTTTATAGATACTGACCCACTCCAAAAAGCTTTCGGAGCCATCATTGACTCAATGGGTTTTGTCCAACATGTCTCCAAACTTACTCACTGCCACAGTCATACTCTGGACCTAGTTTTGTCCCGTGGAATAAATAATGTGGATCTAAATGTTTTTCCTCAAAATCCTGGACTATCGGACCACCATTTTATTACGTTTGCAATCGCAACAAATAATCTGCTCAGACCCCAACCAAGGATCATCAAAAGCCATGCTATAAATTCTCAGACAACCCAAAGATTCCTAGATGCCCTTCCAGACTCCCACCACCTACCCAAGGACGTCAGAGTACAAAAATCGGTTAACCACCTAACTGAGGAACTAAATTTAACCTTGCGAAATACCCTAGATGCAGTCGCATCCCTAAAAACAAAAAACACTTGTCATAAGAAACTAGCTCCCTGGTATACAGAAAATACCTGAGCCCTGAATCAAGCTGCCAGAAAATTGGGACGGAAATGGCGCTACACCAAACTGGAAGTCTTCCTATTAGCTTGGGAAAGACAGTACCATGCAATAGTCACTGCTGCTCAATCATCCTATTTTTCCACACTTAATTGAGGAGAATAAGAACAATACAAAATGTATTTTTTATACTGTCACAAATCTAACTAAAAAGCAGCATTCCCCAAGAGAGGATGGCTTTCACTTCAGCAGTGATAAATTCAACAACTTCTTTTGACGAAAAGATCATGATCATTAGAAAGCAAATTACGGACTTCTCTTTAAATCTGCGTATTTCTCCAAAGCTCAGTTGTCCTGAGTCTGGACAACACTGCCAGGACCTATGATCAAGGAAGACATTGAAGTTTTTTAATACTATATCTTGACACATTGATGAAAATAGTCATGGCCTCTAAACCTTCAAGCTGCATACTGGACCCTATTCCAACTAAACTACTGAAAGAGCTGCTTCCTGTGCTTGGCCCTCATATGTTGAACATAGTGAACGCCTCCCTATCCACCGGATGTGTACCAAACTCACTAAAAGTGGCAGTAATAAAGACTCTCTTGAAAAAGCCCAACCTTGACACAGAAAATAGAAAAAGAAAAAGCTGTTACTCAGAAACTCACTGCCTTCCTGAAGACAAACAATGTATATGACATTCTTCAGTCTGGTTTTAGACTCATCATAGCACTGAGACTGCACTCGTGAAGTTGGTAAATTAACTTTTAATGGTGTCAGACCAAGGCTTTGCATCTGTCCTCGTGCTCCTAGACCTTAGTGCTGCTTTTGATACCATCGATCACCACATTCTTTTGGAGAGATTGGAAACCCAAATTGGTCTTGTCTGTCGGAAATATATCAGTTTGTCTCTGTGGATGGTTTGTCCTCTGACTCTTTTATGGGCAGAGGCAACTCATTTCATTCTGAGGCTCCAGTATACAAGAAAGTACCTTTCTCAGCATTACTCCTGAACCTGTATAAGCACACATCAGCAACACCTGATATGGTGCTGTGATAGTGTGCATCCCTAACACGAGGAAAGTAATCACTTAAATATCTGGGGGCAGGATCATAAATACTCCTGTAAACCAAACCTAATCTAATCTGGGACACCCTAGCCTCAACAGGCAGCCAGTTTAGTTCCTGAAATCAGCTCCTGCTTATGTGAGTAAGTCGACTCACCTTCAATACTACCCTGATCAGCTTATTCTGTGCAATCTGGAGCTTCCCCTTCATAATTTTAGATAAGCCCCCAAACCAGGAAGTACTAGAGTAATCAAAATGGCATTGAATGAGGGCAGTAGCTAGCACTTTCATGGAGTCCTTATCAAGCAGCGTGGACTTTCCAGACAAAAACCTAGTCCCGGCATTAACCTTCCCTAGCATTTTATTTGCCATGCTCACACCTCCCAAGCTTCCATCAAAGGGATCCAAAAATTATTGCCTCAGTTTTCCCTAAGTGCAGAGATAGCTTATTATCTCCAAGCCATTTGCTAACATTAGTAAGCTCTATGCTAAGTATGCTCTCCAAAGTAGTTTTACTTTTGTGAGACAACAAAAGTGTAGAGTCATCCACACAAAGAAAAAGACAGCAAGAACAAGCATCTTTCATATTGTTAATATGTAATAAAAACAGCAGAGGCCCAAGCATGCTCCCCTGCGGAACGCCACATCTCATTGGTTTTGCCTGAGACAGTGAACCTCTACTACTTGGTCCCTTCCTGATAAATAGGACTTTACCCAGCCTAGAGGGATACTTACTGAGTCACTGGCTTACTGGTGCCCTTCCATGCCGTCCCTAGGAGGGGTGCGTCACTTGAGTGGGTTGAGTCACTGACATGATCTTCCTGTCCGGATTGGCGCCCCCCTCGGTTCGTGCTCTGGGGGAGATCTTCGTGGGCTATACTCGGCTTTGTCTAAGTAAGTTGGTGGTTTGAAGATATCCCTCTAGTGGTGTGGGGGCTGTGCTTTGTCAAAGTGGGTTGGGGTTATATCATCAGATGGGGCCACAGTGTCTCATGATCCCTCCTGTCTCAGCCTCCAGTATTTATGCTGCAATAGCTTGTGTCGGGGGCTAGGATCAGTCTGTTATATCTGGAATATTTATCCTGTCTTATCTGGTGTCCTGTGTGAATTTAAGTATCTCTCTCTCTCTCTCTCTCTCTCTCTCTCTCTCTCTCTCTCTTCTCTCTTCACTCGGAGGACCTGAGCCCTAGGACCATGCCTCAGGACTACCTGGCCTGATGACTCCTTGCTGTCCCCACCTGCTGTCCCCAGTCCACCCCACCTGCTGCTGCTCCAGTTTCAACTGTTATGCCTGCGGCGATGGAACCCTGACCTGTTCACCAGACGTGCTACCTTGTACCGGACCTGCTGTTTTCCGACTCTCTCTACCGCACCTGCTGTCTCTAACTCTGAATGATTGGCTATGATATGTGCACCTATGTGCACCTGGCAACCTTGGTTAGCGCGCACTGCGCCAGGCCCGCCACAGGAGTCGCTGGTGCGTGATGAGACAAGGATTTCCCTACCGGCCAAACCCTCCCTAACCTGGACGACGCTAGGCCAATTGTGCGTTGCCCCACGGACCTCCCGGTCGCGGCCGGTTACGACAGAGCCTGGGCGCAAACCCAGAGTCTCTGGCCCTGCTCATGTTTCTTGACCCAAACATGTCTCTTCTTCTTATTGGTGTCCTTTAGTAGTGGTTTCTTTGCAGCGATTTGACCATGAAGGCCTGATTCACACAGTGTCCTCTGAATAGTTGATGTTGAGATGTGTCTGTTACTTGAACTCTGTGAAGCATTTATTTAGGCTGCAATTTCTGAGGCTGGTAACTCTAATAAATGTATTCTCTGCAGCAGAGGTAACTCTGGGTCTTTCTTTCCTGTGGCCTTTCTCATGAGAAAAAGTTTCATTTCAGAGCTTGATGGTTTTTGCGACTGCTCTTGAAGAAACTTTCAAAGTTCTTGAAATTCTCTGCATTGACTGACCTTCATGTCTTAAAGTGATGATGGACTGTCATTTCTCTTTGCTTATTTGAGCTGTTCTTGCCATAATATGGACTTGGTCTTCTACCAAATAGGGCCATATTCTGTATACCACCCCTACCATGTCACAACACAACTGACTGGCTCAAATGCATTAAGAAGGAAAGAAATTCCACAAATAAACTTTTAACAAGGTACACCTGCTAATTGAAATGCATTTCAGGTGACAACCTCATGAAACTGGTTGAGAGAATGCCAAGTTTGTGCAAAGCTGTCATCAAGGCAAAAGGTGGCTACTTTGAAGATTCTCAAATGTAAAATACATTTAGATTTGTTTAACACTTTTTTTGGTTAAATACATGATTCCATATATGTTATTTCATGTAGAAAATAGTAAAAATAAAGAAAAACTTTGGAATGAGTAGGTGTGTCCAAACTTTTGACTGATACAGTATATACAGTTGAAGTCGGAAGTTTACATACACCTTAGCCAAATACATTTAAACTCAGTTTTTCACAATTCCTCATATTTAATCAGAGAAAAAATTCCCTGTCTTAGGTTAGTTAGGATCACCACTTTATTTTAAGAATGTGAAATGTCAGAATAATAGTAGAGAGAATGATTTATTTCAGCTTTAATTTCTTTCATCACATTCCCAGTGGGTCAGAAGTTTACATACACTCAATTAGTATTTGGTAGCATTGCCTTTAAATTGTTTAACTTGGGTCAAACATTTCAGGTAGCCTTCCATAAGCTTCCCACAACAAGTTGGGTGAATTTTGGCCCATTCCTCCTGACAGAGCTGGTGTAACTGAGTTAGGTTTGTAGACCTCCTTGCTCGCACACGCTTTTTCAGTTCTGCCCACACATTTTCTATAGGATTGAGGTCAGGGCTTTGTGATGGCCACTCCAATACATTGACTTTGTTGTCCTTAAGCCAGGTTGCCGCAACTTTGGAAGTATGCTTGGGGTCATTGTCCATTTGCGACCAAGCTTAAACTTCCTGACTAATTTCTTGAGATGTTGCTTCAATATATCCACATCATTTTCCTGCCTCCTGATGCCATCTATTTTGTGAAGTGCACCAGCCCCTCCTGCAGCAAAGCACCCCCACAACATGATGCTGCCACCCCTGTGCTTCACGGTTGGGATGGTGTTCTTCGACTTGCAAGCCTCCCCCTTTTTCCTCCAAATATAACGATCATCATTATGGCCAAACAGTTCTATTTTTGTTTCATCAGACCAGAGGACATTTCTCCAAAAAGTACGATATTTGTCCCCATGTGCAGTTGCAAACCGTTGTCTGGCTTTTTAATGGCGGTTTTGGAGCAGTGGCTTCTTTCTTGCTGAGCGGCTTTCAGGTTATGTCGATATAGGACTCGTTTTACTGTGGATATAGATACTTTGTACCTGTTTCCTCCAGCATCTTCACAAGGTCCTTTGCTGTTGTTCTGGGATTGATTCACTGATTGATGCACTTTTCGCACCAAAGTACGTTCATCTTTAGGAGACAGAAGGCGTCTCCTTCCTGAGCGGTATGACGGCTGCGTGGTCCCATGGTGTTTATACTTGCGTACTATTGTTTGTACAGATGAACGTGGTACCTTCAGGCGTTTGGTAAATGCTCCCAAGAATTGTGGAGGTCTACAATTTGTTTTTCTGAGGTCTTTGCTGATTTCTTTTGATTTTTCCATGATGTCAAGCAAAGAGGCACTGAGTTTGAAGGTAGGCCTTGAAATACATCCACAGGTATACCTCCAATTGACTCAAATGATGTCAATTAGCCTATCAGAAGCTTCTAAAGCCATGACATATTTTTCTGGGATTTTCCAAGCTGTTTAAAGGCACAGTCAACTTAGTGTTTGTAAACCTCTGATCCACTGGAACTGTGATACAGTGAATTATAAGTTAAATAATCTGTCCATTAACAATTGTTGGAAAAATTGCTTGTGTCATGCACAAAGTAGATGTCCTAAACGACTTGCCAAAACTATAGTTTGTTAACAAGACATTTGTGGGGGACAAAATGGCGCCGTAGAGAGAACACTGTGTTTCAGCGAGCTCCCGTGGCATTCGTAAATTTATATTTTTACATTAATCTCCTAGCTTGAAAAAGTGGTGGAATTGGCTAAATAAGTTATCCTACAATGAGTCTTGACGGCTATTTCTCAAAAATCTCCGACAACATGCCCAACAGAACTACTAAGAACTCGACCAAAACCACCAACCTTGTAGATGTGCATGAGGAGCTAGCTAACGTTAGCGAAGCTAACACCATTGCAGATCCAGGCACAATGGACCTGGTGATTCAAAAGATGACTGACAACATTACTAAAGTGATCGATGTTAAGATAAGAACGGTCTTGGAAGCAATAACAGGCCATTCAGCTGAACTACAGAGGGTTGTGAAAAGTGTTGTTGAGGCGGAAGGAAGAATTGCTGCAGTGGAAACTTCAACTACATCTATGGACACTAAGATAAAAGCACTTGAGAAACAGGTGCGCAAAATGACGGAGCACATTGAGGACTTGGATAATCGAGGACGCAGATGCAATATTCATGTTGTGGGACTCCCGGAAAATTCTGAAGGGACACGTTCAGTAAAATTATTTGAGGAATGGATCCCTGGCTACCTACAAATGGACACTAAGGCTGGTCGTGTGAAGCTGGACAGAGCCCATCGCTCTCAAGCACTGATACCCGGTCCCAACCAGTGCCCACGGCAGGTGGTTATAAAGTTCCACAACTTCACCGACAAGCAGCGCGTCATGGACCCGGCTAGAAACATCGGCTCTGATGGTAGTTATCGTAAAAGTCCAAAGGTCTCATTCTTCAATGATTATTCCACAGCGGTTGTACGAAGACGCAAAGCGTTTGATGAGGCGAAGGCTCGACTCAGGAGAATGGAGATGGACTACGCACTGTTGTACCCGGCCACATTGAAGATTATGGTCAACGGATCGCCTAAAAAACTCTACACACCTGAAGAGGCTGCTGCGTTTATTGACTCTCTCGGGTAAATACCTTTAAGCTGCACCTCCGCAGCATTGGATAACTTTGTTTATTTTTGGTTGAATCTGATCATGAAACAGTGGTGTGAGTTCTCACGTACTCCGGCTCAGTATTATTCATATCTTTATTATTTTTCTTGCTAAAGTAATAGCCACTATAGCTCAGGCTGAGATATGTGTGAATCCATATTGGTGCCCAGGCTTGGTTTTTAGGTGGAAGAGCCTCAATCTTCTTCTATTGATTTTCATTTCCATACATATAAAGGATGAGGCTATTGAGCGGCAATGCGGACTTAAGTTGAAATCCCCTGCATGTTAGCTAGTGGGAAAACCCCCTTTTGGATCTTTACATGTTTAATTGTTGGGTTTAGTGTAGTTCGAGTTCAGGGTTCATATCGTTTGTTTATGCTCGGTGAGATAGAGGAGAGTTCAACACATGGAAGAAGGTACCACCCCACTTTTACAGTAGGATCCAGTCTGGATATTGAATGGTCAAGGCACAATGGCAGGTAACAGACTGCGTGTATGTACATGGAACATTAGAGGGAGCCATAACCCCATTAAAAGGAAGAAGGAACTGTCTTTTTTGAAAAAATAAAATATTGATATTGCCCTGTTGCAAGAAACTCATTTGGATGATAAGGAGCACCTGAAATTACAACAAGGGGGGTTTGGTCAAGTGTTTTTCTCATAATTTACATCCAGAAGTAGAGGTGTAGCAATTCTGGTGAAAAATAACTTACCACTTAAGGTCTTGAATTGTGTGAAAGATAAATTTGGTCGCTTTGTTATAATTAATGGTAATTTACAAGGGCAGAACATTTCCATAATGAATATTTACTTCCCCCTGCTCACCCCCCTGATTTCCTCACTAAGGTATTTCTAGACTTTTCAGAATTAAACTCGGACACTGCAGTGGTTGGAGGAGATTTTAACTGCTTGTTGAACCCCCTTATTGATAAGTTTCCCAGCGGTATAGCTTCACTCTCTCCTCAAGCTAAGTTACTTAAAGCTATTTGTGATGATCTGGGGTATGCGGATGTCTGGAGAGCTTTTCATCCCTCCAACAGAGAGTTTATTTTTTTCTCTGCACCTCATGGATGTCAGACTAGAATAGATTACTTTTTTATGCCCAGGACGTCTTTGCAGTCTGTTTTATCCGCTAGGATAGGAAGCATAGTCATATCTGATCATGCTGAGGTGATCCTGGACATAAAACTCAACTAGGCATTCAATCGGTCAAGACATTGGAGGTTGAATACAACCATTCTTAAAGACCATACATTCACATCATATTTTATTACAGAGTTTAAAGCATTTTTCTCTATTAACTCTCAATCAAAAGACAACCCCTCGCTCTTTTGGGAAACCTGTAAAGCGTATGCCAGGGGTCTGATAATGTCATACACAGCTACTAAGAGACGGAAAAAGCGTGAAAAGCAAAAAAATGTTAGAGGGTGAATTAGGAACTAAAGAGAAGGACTACATTAAAACTCCCACTCCTGCCCTATTAAAGGAAATATCAGTCATTAGATCAACGTTAGACTCTCTCCTAACACAGGACGCTGAAAAGAAAAATTAGATTTGTCAGGCAAAAGCTATATGAACATGACGATAAGCCAGGAAAGTACTTGGCATACCTAGATAAAAAGAGAGCTGACTCTCAGTCAATTGCTACTATTACTGATTCTGATGGTAATCATTTATATGAAAATAAATTGCTAAATGCCTCATTTAAAATTTTTTATACAAACCTTTATGCCTCAGAACTGCCAAATTAATGGAGAACTTCTTTTATAAGATAGAGCTCCCTACTATCTCCAAAGAACAGAGGTCTCTCCTTAATGCCCCTATTACCGAGGAAGAGGTAATGTTTGCAATTAAGAATCTGCAAAATGGTAAGGCCCCAGAACCAGACGGGTTTTGTAGTGAGTTCTATAAAGAGTTCCATGGCCTGATCCTTGAGCCATTGCGTGATATGTTTAACCACTCCTTTTCAAATGACCAGCTCCCTCAAACGCTGAGAGAAGCAAACATTTCACTTATTCTCAAAAAGGGAAAATGTCCAGATTCTTGTTCCTCGTACAGACCAATTTCCCTTCTGAATGTGGATAGAAAATTGCTTTCTAAAATTCTAGCCACAAGATTAGAGGACTCACTGCCACTAATTGTGAAAGGAGACCAAACTGGCTTCATTAAGGGCCGTAAGTCATGCAACAATGCTTCTTAATTTAATTCAAGCCTACCAACAAAGTGCTATGGATGGTCTTGTGCTCTCCCTAGATGCTGAGAAAGCATTTGATTGTGTGGAGTGGTCTTACCAATTATTTGCTCTAAATAAATTTGGTCTAGGGGACAACTTTATAAAATGGGTGAAAGTTTTATATGATGATCCTCAGGCTGCTGTCCTTACTAATGGGCTGAGGTCAAATAGCTTCTCTATACACAGAGGTACCAGACAGGGCTGTCCTTTGTCCCCTCTCCTCTTTGCACTCGTTATGGAACCACTGGCCGAGGCCACCAGGGTAACGCCTGCTATACAGGGGCTGCTCATTGGTGATGTTCACCATAAAATAAGCTTGTATGCTGATGATGTCCTGATATTCATCTCTAGTCCCGAGACTTCAATTACATCTCTAATTAATATTATTGAATTATTCAGCGAATTCTCAGGCTACAAGATTAACCTAACTAAGTCAGAGGCTATGCCACTTGGTAGCCTACACTCTGTACCTAATACTTCTCCCCCCTTCCCTTTTAAATGGTCTCCCTCAGGTTTCATGTATCTGGGTATATTTGTAACTCCTAAATTCCAGCAAATGTACAAAGCCAATTTTGTTCCCTTGTTTGATACAATAAGACAGGATCTGGAGCGCTGGAACTCTCTCCCGATTTCTTGGTTGGGTAGAATATCCCTCTTGAAAATGAACATTTTACCTAGACTACTTTACCCAATCCAAATTATCCCATTATTACTCTCCAATAAGATAATAAAGGATGTAAATGGATGGCTAAGCCAAGCCAAGACTTAAGATGGCAATATTGCAGCTGCCAAGTTCTATGGGCAGCTTGGACCTGCCCAATATCATGTTCTTTCAATGGTGTGCCCACCTTTGTTATATTTCTGACTGGATCACAAATGATGACTCCTCTATTTGGTTAGACATTGAGACTTCTCTTTCAAAATACCCCTTACAGGATCTTTTATTTTTCAGAAGTTTCAAGTCTGTAGAAGATCACTGCAATAATCCCGTTACACCTAACACGCTCAAAGTATGGAGGTCAGTTCAACGCTTCCTGGGAAGGTCCAAACTAACCTCTGCTCTTACCCCAATTCTTAACAACCCAGATTTCAGTCCAAGATTGCTGGATGCTGGCTTTAACTTATCTTAATAAGGGCATACGCAGGCTAAATGACTTATTTGCTGATAATATTTTATTGTCATTTGAGCAGATGGTCGAGAAATATCGACTCCCAAAGCAGGACTTTTTCCGCTTCCTACAAGTAAGACATTATATTCTGAAGAGCACCACCTTAATTGGTAACCCTGATGTGTCTGTCATTGAAATAATGTTTTTTTTCCCACAAAGGAAAATGTCTGTAAGTCTGTTTTATAATACTTTAAGGTCCTTTTCTGCTGTCAACACACAGAGGGTGAAACAAGTGTGGGAGAAAGAATTGTCTGTTACTATTGACGAAGAGATGTGGGAGGACATTTGGAGATATGCAAAAACAATATCTATATGTAATCGTACTAGAGCAATCCAATTAAGAATAATACACAGATTGCATATATCCCCAAATTGCAGACATGCTTTTAGCCCCACTTCCTCTTCCCATCAGTGTCTTAAATGCAAAACTGATACAGGTACCTTAACACATTGTTTATGGTCATGTACCAAAATACAACGATACTGGTCTGGTGTTCTGCAAGAAATTCAAAAGATCCTAGGGGTTGATCTAGAATTGGATCCAGTTTCTTTACTGTTAGGTCTCCCTAGTAGGCATGTTACTTCTGTGGGTAAAAGGAGGCTTTACAACATCCTTACCTTCGCAGCGAGGAAAAACATCCTTTTACAGTGGATTAGTGATAAAGTTCCTTCTATTAAAGATTGGCATAAGATACTATTTGAATGGGTGCCTCTGGAATATCTGACATTGCATGTACATTGCATTCTAAAACAGACCAGTTCTACAAAGTATGGGAACCTTATCTAAATTACCTAGAACCTGAGGTATCAGCTATTATGCTGCAAGGATTCTCTTAGAATGGCGGGGATTTATGTATTTCAGAACTACACTGTACGTTCCATGTGTGGAACCTAACTTCTTGGTTTAAACTGAGCTTTTTTGTTTAATTTCTGTTTGTAAGTTTGTTTAAAATGTATGTATTGAGAGACGCAATGATGGGGATGGGGTGAGAGAAGCACCGAGCGGGAAGAGGAAAATGGTGTACGTATGTATGGGTGTGTGTGGTATGTATGTGTGTGTATGTATGTGTGTATGTATATGTATATGTGTGTGTATATATATATATATATATATATATATGCATAGGTATGTGTAAGTGAGTGCTGTTTTTTGGGTGTTTTTTTGTGTGCTTTGTCTCTTTGTGAAATTCCAATAAAAAATACTGTTACAAAAAACAAGACATTTGTGGAGTGGTTGAAAAACTAGTTTTAATGACTCCAACCTAAGTGTATGTAAACTTCCAACTTCAACTGTAACTGGTTCCATAGCCGTTCCTTTGTTTACTCACTTCAAAACCTTATTCGTTATGATTACATTTTTGACTGTCTTTTTTGCCTTTTGTGAATGTGTTATTCAATGCGTTTCTATGGGCTATAGTAGTAAAGGCCAAATGTAATATTTTATCAAATACATGTTTTATACCTAGAGAGGTACCCCCCTCCTTCTTAGACTTTTAAGAATTGTAAGGGCCGCATATTGAACATACATATTGCACCATACACTTTAAGGGCCGCAAAATGAGCAGGGACGCTCCCCTGAGTTAACACTCTGTGGATTTGGAAATTAGAAGTGCTCCTGATTAGAATGGATCATTGGCGACCAGTCATTCAGGGAAGGTGGGGTGGGGGCTTGCCTCTTTTGCATGTTATTTTTGCATTAATACGTGTCACATATCAGTTTGCAAACAATGTAAAAAAAATAAATATGTAATTTAATTAATATGCCGCATACAAACAGGCAGCTCCAAAATGCAGGCGTTTCATCCTAGCTCAGTGCTTTCTGTGGGGGTGTGACAAGCCAGCAGAAAATAGGAGCATTGCGTCGTGATTGGCTCAGCATTGCACTGTGATTGGCTCAGTGTTCTGTCACTCATGGGGATACTATGTCACCCGCCTTTAGTAAGGGTACACATCAAGAATATGCGCCCTTCCATGAAGGCTCAAGGTCATTGGGTTGTAAACTTGGTGGATTTAGAAACTAGAGCTGCTCCTGACTAGAATGGACCCCACTTTTACTGTGATACAATGTACAGGAAATTGAATATGGTGCAATATGTAAGTCCAATCAGTAGTTGACTTGGACTGAAATAGGTGCCATTACTCATTTTGGATGCCGGACCTGTGTATACTTAGGTGCAGGAGCTCCACAATACTTTTGAGCTAATATTCTACAAGAGAAACAGGAGTTCAAGCAGTAAAACATTTGAGGTGCTGGTACTCAGCTTTGGTGAGCTCCTGCCCAAGTCAAGCATTGTGTCCAAAATGAAAAACATATTGAACATTGTGCAATACGAATGGGCTAATTAACAATGGGATTTAAAAGTGTTTTCTAATATTTGTTATTATAATTATAATAATATTATTAATAGCAGCATTATTTGTTATTTTATTACTGTTGTTACCATAATAACCACCTAGTAATCATTACTTTTAATGCTGCTAACAATAATGTCAATCCTATATTATCTGCTATAAAGGCGATTCACTTTTTTCCTTTTTCATGTTGTTAAACAAAATTCTAGGTCTGCTAACATTTCCTCATAAAATGTTTAACTTTTCAACCATTTTTTTTTTTTACATTTTCAATGCGAGACCTTTATTTTGAATGGAAATCACCGAGGTCACTTCCTTATTTTTGCTAGGTCTTGCTTATTCTTGCTGGCAGAATGGAGGTGTCTTCTGTCACAGTTTCTTCTTCTTGTTCTGTAGATTTTAAATGGTGGTTGGCAACCAACTTTAAAGGTGCATTACCGTCAACTGGACTGTAGTGTGGAAAAGAGACAGGGAAGGTCTATTCTAAACCCTACCCATTAAACCCCCTAGAGTCGATGTCTGTGCCCCGTGGAAATCCAATTAGCACAATAAAAAAATCCCCATACAAATCCGTCTGTTTAAACTAGAGATAACTTTTTGCATGGGCTGCGTCTCAATCCATGAAATCTGCCTATGTTGGAGTTCCACTGCGGTGGCAGAGCTACAGCAGTGTTTGTCAGACCATGAGACATCCTGAAAATCGGTCTTCTAGCGAAAACGGCTATAGCGTCTAAACGGTTTGGGCTACACACTATGAAAAGGAGAGACTCCTGGCGAGAACATTCATCTCATTCCCCTCTACTCCCACATGAGCTGGTACCCAGAGGAACCTCGCAAATACCCCCATCTATCTCATCCTAAACAGGCACTGCAAAATCTCATAAAATACATCGTGTCTGCTCTGTGACACAAATTAATTTAAGCTCATCAGTGCTCATTACCTCCTCCATTCATTCTACAGCCAAGACTATGGCCAGCAACTCAACTCAATTTGTCACTGCCACCTTAAACTCAGGAACTCTAAAAAGCTGCACCTGTCCTCCCTATTTTATGGTCCTTAGATTCATCAGTGAATATATTCAAGAAAGCATGTGTTCTTACATGTTCACTTCAAATATTTACTGGATTCTATGGTGTTCTAACCAGACTAGTTTTTGTGGCACAAGCACACGATCGCCACCTACTGCATTTGAGTGGAAAATAATTTACAGTTGCCTTGTCCGAAATGACCCGTTTTGTAGATCTGAAGAGACGGGATAGGTGTGAAATAAGGCAGAAGCTCCATATATCCAGGATTTTAGATCTTTGGAAGCCTGGCTAGAACCATAATGCTTATGCAAAGGAATATGTTGTAGAGAAGTGACAAGTGATTGATATAAATCACATAAGAACAAAGACATAATTAAGTCAAGAGTCATAGTGGTACACAATACAATAACACATGGGAGGTTTTCAGTAAGCATTTATTAATATTTGTCAGAGAATGCCATGATCCAAAATTATCCAACAGTTTAATCACTTTAATGATTTCACACAGATTCAATTGAAATAAAAATGTAATGTAATTGGTCACGTACACATATTTTGCAGATGTTATCACAGGTGCAGTGAAATGCTTGTGTTTCTAGCTCCAACAGTGCAGTAATTCAGCTGTATTCAGTAATTCAGATGTATCGCTGGTTTTATACTGCACACATTTTCATATGCCCAACATGAACAAAATGATTAGTATAATTAGTTGAATTCTTAGAACTACACTATTAAAATGTGTTCACCTACGATTTGCATTTGCATTCTGTCATCTCAAAATTATTCAGACAGACAATTCACTGGTGAACATTTAAAAAAGTTGTAGGTTATACCTCTGAAATGGCAGTTGTGTATGACTAACATAACACAGGATTCATATAACAGTTATTTCCTTTCTCTCTGAAAACACATTGTCAATCTTAAAAGGCAATTATGAGGAACAAATTCATTCTTACACTGCTCAGCATGGCATATCACAGACAGACAAATCATATGCATTTGGGCCAGAATAAGGTATTGTAGTTTATTCTCTTTCTTTGAAATACCACTGCCTAAAGTAAATATCACCTTACAAAATTAATGCTCATGGCGCACAGAAGATTGATCGTTAAAACATTTAGAAATCTGTATGCCATTCAAAACATTTACTTATCGACCACTTAAATATGATGGGTAACCAGTTGGTATTTGCTACAGATAACTTTAAAGTCACTAAAGTGCAAAGAATTACAAGGTTAAAGAAAAGGGATGGCAAGCCATCAGTCCTTCCATTTTGTTTGTCACTAATTGACCATTCCTTTCAGTGGAGAAACCGTATTTTCTATGAATCAAAAGTACAATATATGAATCAATTCATTTACATAGTCAAGTTGTCTTATTCAATCAATTTGATTAATTTGATGATTTGTTTATGTTATGTAAGTATTTTCAATACACAGTACACATTAAACAGCACTGACGCCTGACTCATTTGAGACGGGATGTTTTCAACTCTTTTCACTCTGTATTGTCTGCTCATAGACCAAGTCATCTGTTAACTATTTAAAACAATAGATTTGTAAGTGGCTTTTACAGATTAACTCGTCTAAATGACAACCTTTACAATGGTAAACTTTTTCCGACTCAGAATACTTTCATAAAGTATTAGGACTACATTCACACATTACACATACAGAATCACACAAACTTTAATAAAGAGGTACAAATTCCAAAACTATTTTGGTGGCACCAGCATAATATCTGAATGGAGCAATTTGATATTGTACAACTGTAACAATGTAATGTAACCAAATATTTTTTGAGGCATGTGCCACACAATTCACAAAAACGTTCTTGTAAGTGTATAAAACCACTTATCAAATTTCATCCATTGTTTCACATAACATGGTATAACAATAAATGAAACAAGAGGTTGTCAAACTGATTTGTGAACATTAAACCCCATCACGTTTCACATGCAATGTCTTTTTCTCTCTCTCCCACACACACAAAAAATATGGAGATCAGTGAGTATTCTATGTCCCATATAGTAAGACTCAGTTCAAGAGTCATTCAGTGTCTTTCATTTTCTTCCCAAAGTCCATATAATTTGAAACTTACTAGGGTTTTCTGTTTTACTGTCTTTACAAAACGTTCTTCTTTAGCTGATTATCCTGTTCTGCCAACTTCCCCACTAGTCCACACCTACTTACTGCACAGGCTTACAGCTGAACCTGAAACGCATTGATCTTGCTGGTGTTCTTCAGTGTCTGCCGCCTGTTGCAGAACCATACGCGGACAACCTCACGGTCGTAGTTGAGCTCCTTAGCAATTTCCGTAATCTCCTGGCCCGTGGGCAGGGCATTCTTCTCAAAGTAGGTGTTGAGCACTTCGATAGCCTGCGGGGTAAAGCTGGTGCGACGCTTTCGTTTCTTGGACGGCTCACCACCCACAAACTCCATTAGATTCTGCTGACCCTTCTGATTCCACAACTCAGCTTCGGCCAGCCATCGCTCCAGCACAGGCTTCAGCTTCTGAGCACTCTTAGGTGTAATGTCCAGCTTCTCAAACCTGCAAGAGGCAACAGAGGAGCAACAACTTTTAAACTAATTACACAGTAGCCGCTGATCAACCAGATTGTACCCGACATCTACTCTTCAAAATAACACCTAACCCCATTTCATCTGGTCTCTAACTATTTTCAAGAATCTAATTTCTTCTTAACTTTTTGCTTAAGGAGAAACATAAGAAATACAGCAAGAACATTTGCAATAACCTTTTAGAGGAATAGCAACTTTGATTAACTTGCTTCTTAAGTCTATAGTTAAGGAAAACATTTCAGTTAAGAAGACATTTCTTCTTAAGGTTTTCCTACGAGTTCGAAGACTTTCAAAATGTAGCCTTTGAACTACATTGTCCATAGCATACCAACATACACTATTTATCATTTTTGATAGAATGGATTTCAGAAACCTATCTACTGTGCTGGGATGCCACCACCCAGTAGGTCAGAGGAGTTTACCTGCAGATAGCAGACTGACTGTAGGCCGGACCCTCTGTAGCCGTGAGGGCCTGTCCCACTTGTGTCTGCGTCAGCCCCAGGGATAGCCGGCGGATCTTGAAGTTCTTGGCAAACTCTCGAATCTCTTCCAGATTAATGCCCTCCTCATCTGTGCCCCCTTGCTGTGGCTCTTAAGATGGGAAGAGAAAAACAAGAATAAATATCAAACTACTTGTAAAACAAGATCAATGTTTGGAGAGAACATGTGCTTTTTCTTGGCCAGGGCTCGCTTGAAAAAGATGTTCAATCTCAATGTGAATTTCCTTTGTTAAATAAATAGAAAGTTAAAAAGTGAAACTACGCACTGCTGACGAGCTGGCTGACAGTGGGTGTGTCTCCACAGGTTATAGGGAATGAGGAGGAGATTGGAGTGACTGTCTTCATTGCAGACGGTTGTGGGGCGATGACCACAGGTGACTGTGTAACTGTTGTTACCTGAGCCTGAGGGGAAATGTCAATGTCAGCAATGGGTTAATGGTTACATCCAACAAAGACCAACCATTTCCAGTTTAACCAAATGTTCACACAAAATATAACCACTCAAAAGCACTCATAGGGACAAATGAATGGAGGGAGAAGGTCTACAGTACCTGAGTGCTGGGCTTGGAGAATGTCACAGGAGCACTAGGCTTAGGCATTACAGCTGCAGATGTGGGGACTGTAGCAGGTCCATTCCCTATGGTGGCAATGATCTGGCCCTGGGTGTTCAGAACCAGCTGTGGCTGGACTGTCTGCACCTGCAGGCCTTGCAGACCCTGGAGGCCCTGGAGATTCAGAGTCTGAGTAGCAGCCCCTCCAGTCAGTGATGCAGGGTTCAGCATCAGGGGGATGGTTCCAATCACCTGGAGGCCACATTGAAGAGAATTAGGTTATGTATTTGTCAGTAACACTGTACAACAAGTTATAGGACATAAGGGTTTAAAGAGTTCTTTATAAACTTAATTATCAGTTTATAGACAGTTTATAAAACTTTAATAGACAGTTAAAACCTCTTGGTTAAAATAGTGTGATTCTTAATTTAGTGCTTGCTAAATAGTGAGCTTGTTAAATATTTGCATGTTTGCACACCTGTCCCTGTGCGTTGGTGATGATCTGGCTGGTGATTCCGGACATGGCACTGGTGAAGATGGGAGTGGAAGTAAGGGCGCTGATGAACTGAGGCTGAGCCCCTAAAGACGCAGCACTGATCTGGGGAAAGAAACGGGGGCATCCAGCTTATTCTACTGTCGATAATGTGATCATTTTGAATACAAAGTATATTCATGTGGATTAGGTTCTTTGCTCAAGTTATTCACAGACATGTCCAAATTTTGAAGTAAAAAACATGGCTTGCTGACTATCTTTTCCAAACACACACGTCTAGGAAAGAAAAACAAATGCATACACATCACAATAACAATAGAGAAACACATTCTTACAATGGCAGGATTGATGGAGAGGC
This sequence comes from Oncorhynchus clarkii lewisi, assembly GCF_045791955.1. Taxonomy (NCBI): domain Eukaryota; kingdom Metazoa; phylum Chordata; class Actinopteri; order Salmoniformes; family Salmonidae; genus Oncorhynchus; species Oncorhynchus clarkii. The sequence goes on along the minus strand of NC_092155.1, from coordinate 62,340,380 downwards.
CTGCAGACTGGAGTGTTGCCACAGACACGCTGGGCTGAGAGACGGCTGGCATGGCCTGGCCTAGTTGGGCTGCAGTCACCTGTGAGTTCTGCTGAGCCTGCTGCATAGCTGCCTGGACCTGCTGTAGTGATGCTGTCTGAGGCTGGAAGACTGTCTGCTGAGCCTGCTGCATAGCTGCCTGGACCTGCTGTAGTGATGCTGTCTGAGGCTGGAAGACTGTCTGCTGGGGCTGGACAGAATTTAGCACAGTGGCTGCTGGGAAAGAAGAGAACAAACATACAGGTAAAGGTCCATGTGGTAGCCAAATAAATCTTGACTGTTGATTCAATGTTGATTAATGCTTTGCATTCTGAGGTGTGTATCTCTGCCATGTCTTACTTTGCAGCCCTTGTAAGCCTTGCAATCCTTGTAAGCCTTGCAAGCCAGCAAAGGGTAGTTTGAGGAGGCTTCCGGCCTGGCTGGCACCTGAAATGCCAGGGAGTGTGGCTACGTTGCTGGTGGGGAAGGTGAGGACAGCGAGGCCTCCTTGGCCCCCCATGGACCCTGCCATGCTGATGGGGATGAGCAGGGGCTGGGCCAGGGAGCCTGTCTGGGCCATCATCCCGGTCATCAGAGTGGCCAGACCCTCCTGGGTCAGAACCTACAAGAGGAGGGAGGATCAAGAGGTGGGAGAAGGGGGAGGAGTGAGGTGGGAGGAGTGGGAGCAGGGGGAGGAGGATGGATATGAGGTGGAAGGAGGGGTATGAGGTGGTAGGAGGAGGATGAGGGGTAGAAGGAGGAGGTGGTAGAAGGAGGAGGTGGTAGATGGTAGGAGGAGGAGGAAGAGGGTTATGAGGGAGGAAGAGGTGAGATCCAGACAGGTAGAGTGTGATGCATGGGAGAGGAAAAGGAGAAGAGGGTGGGGGAAAAAAAATAAACAGGATGACCGATGACTACACTAAAAATAGTTGAAAAGTTATTTTTGTTTAATTGTTCTCACCTGTTGACAGCCCTGCAAGCCCTGTAAGCTCTGCACAGTGATGGGCATGGTGGTCTGTGACTGCGACAGGGAGACGCTGATGGGAACTGCAGTCTGTGCTAGAGTCTGGACACCAGAGTCTGCAGACTCCACAGACACCACCTGGTCCTCCAGCACTGACAGCACAAAGAGAGAACACACTGCTATTCTACCATCAGCACACACCACACCTCCCTCTTAAATCCTGTTTTTAAAACTGAAATATTTTTACACTGGAACGAACGGTAAACAAAATGTAGTATAATCTGTATTGCATGGAATCTAACCTACCATATCGGTATCCTACAAAGGGCTCACCTACTCCCCCAGCGTTGTGGGGTGGTCTCTGGCTGTCCTGCATGCCTGCCTCAGGTTCCTCCGTGGCCTGATTACCCCCATCTTCACCCCCCGAATCAGTCCTCCCATCAGGCACTGAGGATGGAAGAGAGGCTTGATCTACCTCCACTTCCAGGACTCGGATCGTCTCATGACCAGACATCACTATCACCTGCACAGCATTGGAGAACACAACACAAGACCAGGGTCCGCATTCATAAAGTGTCTCAGATCATAACGGATAAGATGGACAGAAGGGACCTGATCCTAGATATGCGCTCCTGAGACGCTTTATGAATAGAAGTCACGCAACTATACACAATAAATGACACATCATCATCTATTCTCAGCAGCGTGGATGTTTTTGTTCCGAGTCATGAAGAGGAGGGCCGAGAGGTAATCATGTAGTAATAATACAATGATATGGTATAAATATCTAACTAGGCTCAGTATCGTTCCACTGATGTATTGAGTTAAATTTAGTACCGTTCAGTCTCAACCTATTGAGACAACTCAGGTAGAGGACCATGTGTATTGGTTACACGTGGAACAGAACATGAGTTTACACATGAGCAAACCATGCCATAGGAGTATGACCTGTCATAGTTCTTGTCAACAGTGGCAGACAGCTAGTCCCTATCTGTACCATATCCTAATTATCCAATTTGTATATCATTAGTAAATATAACAAAGCAAACACATGATGTATGAGTGGATCCAGCCATGAAAGATGTGAAGGAGAGGCTGGGAGAAAACCTGAGCTGGAGAGAAAGGTGCAGACAGAGAGAGTGCAATGCAAGAAAGAAGGGATGCATACCTGGTTGTCTTTGGCAGGGTATTTCAAAGTGCAGGAACCTAATGGCTGAAAAAATACTTCTGCAGTCAGACAGTGAATGGCTAAGGAGAACAGAGAGGCCAAGCACACACGTTAGGGCACAATGCACACAAATGGGAGAAAAAAAACATGACTACAACAAAACAACAAAGATCAGCCAACAAGCAGCTCAAACAATGCTTTCTGAGAGCCCCGCTCGTAATTCAAAAAAGACATTGCTTTAGTTAGCTGACTATGAGTGCAAAGGACACAGATGGAGTAGACATACACAATGAATCAATAAGCATGACAAAGTAAAGCAGAAACCTTAGGAGTGTTACCGAATCAGTATTAATTGATGACATTTGGTTAGCTACTATGTCAACCTCAAGATTATTGTGTGGGGTTAATCATTCCAAATACATGGTGACATGGATGTGGCAATAGCTTATGACACGGGACTATGAAGCAGAGGCAACACAGAGAGTTAGGACATTTGGGCAGGGGTGTATAACTGATGTGAAATCATGTAGTGTTTGCAAAGCAGTTAGTGGTACCTGTTCATTGACAGTGAGGGGTGCATCAGTAGCAGGGAGATCCTGAGGATCCATGGTTTAGTGCTCTCACCACCAAGCAGTCATTGTCTTGACATTCTGAGTAAGGAAAGATAATACTGTACCATCAAAACAACCAGGTATTAGGCTTGCCTATGTGAATAGTTTTATCCCCATCTATGTGGTGTGCTGATATTTTTTCTATTAAATCTATGAAGTAGGCCTAATGGTTGGAGACATTTGTTCTACTCTAGATGAAACTATTATTATTATTATAGCTATGTAAAGAATGACTGTTCAATAGCAAACCGTCAAGCACTCCCACATTAGTGTCTTATGGGCCTATCTAATACTGTGACAATTTGTTTTTAGCTGGAGTTAAGGGGTATAAAAACAACAAATCATATGATGCCACATAAGTGACAGCAATATAAATAGAAGTCACACCTAGGATATTTAGTCCAGTGTACTTGTATACAGGGGGCTACTGGGGTGCACACACAGTGATAATAATAGACTGTATTACTTGATTTATGTCTTCATGACAAATTAAACATATAATGCACCAAGAATTGTTAGCTTCTTGATCATAAGCGGCCTAGAAAATACAGGCCCGCCTACGTCCCCAACAAATCTAGCCTTCTAGAATGATTATAGCTGACAAATGACTATCCGAAATGTCAATATTTTGACGTAATATCAAAAAGATCAGTCGCGCGAAGCACACCACAACACAGAAATTATAGATCTGTCAAAACTTCGGCAGGTGTTGATCCCCGTACTCTGGCCACTCCTAATCTAGCCCCAATAAATCTCGCCGTGTAACCTATTTGAGGACACGATGTTACCCATAAAATATGCGCGACAAAAAAAAGACCCGCAATTCCATGTTTGGGGACTGCATTTGATGTATTTCCCTCTATTTATCATAAATATATAAATTATGCTAATTAAGAGCATTGCATATTAACGAAAAAAACTCATTTCCTCTCGCCATTTCGTCGCGCTATATAGCCAATGGTAATCTTACGCATGCTATTTTAGCAAACAACTTACCGTAAAAAATGTCTTATTTCTGTGTTTCTCCCCTTTTAAAAAGCTTTTCCACAGTTTGTTTTAGTCACACATAATTAAAAATACATCTCACAGCACCAGTCAGGCGCTAAGGCTGCACACAAAAGATATATTTGCATTGATAAGGAGGGTTGGCAACGTGAGGATCCTTTCTTTCTCAATATTTAATGACGGTCCTTTGGTACTGCAATTCAGATTACCCACATATTCCCCCATATACCTCCTAAAAGCGACTTCTGCTGTAAAATCCACCAAAATGACTAAAAATGTGGCCTTTAGCACTACGTCATGAACATAATTTATGCAAGGAAATCTTGCATTGAAAAATGTCGGCCTCGACTCTAGAGGAGCCATGGCTGCCTTAAAGCGACAGTGCATCTTTAAAATTATATGCAGTATATGATCTAGGTGAAATCTATTTAAATTAATGGTGTCCGAATGCACTGCTGTATTAAAGCAATTCAGAACTAACTTGTTGACATGTTCTGTTGCAGATTCAAAGCCAGCTAACTCGTTGCAGAATGTATCCATAATCATGAATGAATAAGCATATTTACTTGACAACAATGCACCCATCAATCACGTCAAGCCTCCTGAGTGGAACAGCGGTCTAGAGGCGTCACTACAGATCTGGGCTCAATCCCGGGCTGTGTAGAAGCCGGTCGTGACCGTGAGACCCATGAGGCGGCGCACAATTGGCCCAGCATCGTCCGGGTTAGTGGAGGGTTTGGCGGGCTCTAGCGACTCCTTGTGGCGGCCAGGCTCATGCACGCTGACTTTGGTCACCAGCTGTACGGTGTTTCCTCCAACACCTTGATGAGGCTGGCTTCCAGGTTAAGAGAGCAGTGTGTCAAGAAGCAGGGCGGCTTGACGGGGTCGTGCTTCGGAGGCTGCATGCCTCTCTACCTTTGCCTCTCCAGAGTCCGTGTGGGAGTTGCAGAGATGGGACAAGACTGTAACTACCAATTGGATATAACAAAATTGGGGAGAAAAGGGGGTAAAAAAAATAAACAAAAAAATGTATTATGTCAAATACCTGAACCCCAACAATTCAAAGAAAAATAATTAGTTAACAATGCATACAGATGCCTTTTACACATAACATATAAACATCTGACCTTGAAGTAAAGATTAAATTATTTTATTTGTTCATCGATGCCACAAACCTGCGATACCGAAGAGCAGCATGTGAACTATTATCACTATAGAGCACACAGATTCTTCTGATTTTCCATTTTAGGAATTAGACCAGCAAAAATAACATGTAAAACAGCAGATTTTTGGTGGGTGAGTTACAAACGGAGAAACACCTGGATGTATAAAGTACTGTAGGTTTAACATTTGTAAAAAATATGTTCAAATTGGGAAAAGTCAGATTTAAGTTGACTGTGCCTTTAAATTCCAGGAAATTATGTCATGGCTTTAGAAGCTTCTGATAGGCTAATTTACATAATTTGAGTCAATTGGAGGTGTACCTATGGATGTAACCGAAGAACACCATCCCAACAATGAAACACGGGGGTGGCAGCATCATGTTGCAGATCTGAAAAAGTGTGTGCGAGCAAGGAGGCCGACAAACCTGAATCAGTTACACCAGCTCTGTCAGGAGGAATAGGCCAAAATTCACCCAACTTATTGTGTGAAGCTTGTGGAAGGAGGTCTGAATACTTTCCGAATGCACTGTATTTTAAGGTGTCTAGGTGTAGCAGGTAAGACGGAGTCAGGCGCTGGACACAGAGATGAGTAATTCACGTAACTTTACTCAAAACAACAAATATTCCAAGAAGGAAAATAATCAAGCTCACAAATACAGACCAATTTACAACGAACAAACACGCACAAAACCATGGGGGAACCAGAGGGTTAAATAAGGAACATATAATTATGGGAATAGAAACCAGGTGTGTACAATGAAGACAAAACAAATGGAAAATGAAAAGTGGATCGGTGGCGGCTAGAAAACCGGTGACATCGACCGCCGAACGAACAAGGAGAGGGACCAACTTCGGCGGAAGTCGTGACAGTAACCCCCTTGACGCGCGGCTCCAGCAGCACGCCGACACCAGCCTCGGGGACGGCCCGGAGGACGAGGCGCAGGGCGATCCGAGTGGATCTCATGGCTTCTGGAAGGAAATGCTGTAGGAATGCTCAACCGGTTTCGCTCATTCAGCCGACAGAAGCTTTAAACCGGTTTTCCCCATTAAGCAATGAGTCGGAGTCAGAGACGGAATCTTCTCTGGTCTCTCCTCCACCCGTTACGGGTCTGAGACACCGAAGCCTCCCACAATTAGCTCTGACAAATTGAAAACCCTAGTCATTGGCGACTCCATTACCCACAGTATTAGACTTAAAAAGAATCATACAGCGATCATACACTGTTTACCGATGTTAAGGCTAATCTGAAGATGGTGCTGGCGAGTGTAGAGAGTATAGGGATATTGTTATCCACGTCGGCACCAACGATGTTAGGATGAAACACTCAGAGGTCACCAAGTGCAACATAGCTTCAGCGTGTAAATCAGCTAGAAAGACGTGTCGGCATAGAGTAATTGTCTCTGGCCCCCTCCCAGTTAGGGGGAGTGATGAGCTCTACAGCAGAGTCTCACAACTCAATCGCTGGTTGAAAACTGTTTTCTGCCCCTCCCAAAAGATAGAATTTGTAGATAATTGGCCCTCTATCTGGGACTCACCCACAAACAGGACCAAGCCTGGCCTGCTGAGGAGTGACGAACTCCATCCTAGCTGGAGGGGTGCTCTCATCTTTTTCTACCAACATAGACAGGGCTCTAACTCCTCTAGCTCCACAATGAGATAGGGTGCAGGCCAGGCAGCAGGCTGTTAGCCAGCCTGCCATCTTAGTGGAGTCTGCCACTAGCACAGTCAGTGTAGTCAGCTCAGCTATCCCCATTGAGACCGTGTCTGTGCTTCGACCTAGGTTGGGAAAAACTAAACATGGCAGTGTTCGCCTTAGCAATCACACTAGGATAAAGACCTCCTCCATTCCTGTCATTAATGAAAGAGATCGTGATACCTCACATCTCAAAATAGGGCTACTTAATGTTAGATCCCTCATTTCAAAGGCAGTTATAGTCAATGAACTAATCACTGATCATAATCTTGATGTGATTGACCTGACTGAAACATGGCATAAGCCTGATGAATTTACTGTGTTAAATGAGGCCTCTCCTCCTGGTTACACTAGTGACAATATCTCCTGTGCATCCCGCAAAGGCGGAGGTGTCGCTAATATTTATGATAAATGATGTTTTCGTCTTTTGAGCTTCTAGTCATGAAATCTATGCAGCCTACTCAATCACTTTTTATAGATACAGGCCTCTTGGGCCATATACAGCGCTCCTCACTGAGTTCCCTGAATTCCTATCGGACCTTGTAGTCATAGCAGAAAATATTCTAGTTTTTGGTGATTTTAATATTCACATGGAAAAGTCCACAGACCCACTCAAAAAGGCTTACGGAGCCATCATCGACTCAGTGGGTTTTGTCCAACATGTCTCTGGACCTACTCACTGTCACAGTCATACTCTGGACCTAGTTTTGTCCCATGGAATAAATGTTGTGGATCTTAATGTTTTTCCTCATAATCCTGGACTATCGGACCACCATTTTATTACGTTTGCAATCGCAACAAATAATCTGCTCAGAGCCCAACCAAGGAGCATCAAAAGTCGTGCTATAAATTCTCAGACAACACAAAGATTCCTTGATGCCCTTCCAGACTCCCTCTGCCTACGCAAGGACGTCAGAGGACAAAAATCAGTTAACCACCTAACTGAGGAAATCAATTTAATCTTGTGCAATACCCTAGATGCATTTGCACCCCTAAAAACAAAAAACATTTGTCATAAGAAACAAGCTCCCTGGTATTCAGAAAATACCCGAGCTCTGAAGCAAGCTTCCAGAAAATTGGAACGGAAATGGAGCCACACCAAACTGGAAGTCTTCCTACTAGCTTGGAAAGACAGTACCGTGCAGTATTGAAGAGCCCTCACTGCTGCTTGATCATCCTATTTTTCCAACTTAATTGAGGAAAATAAGAACAATCCTAAATTTATTTTTGATACTGTCGCAAAGCTAACTAAAAAGCAGCATTCCCCAAGTGAGGATGGCTTTCACTTCAGCAGTGATAAATTCATGAACTTCTTTGAGGAAAAGATCATGATCATTAGAAAGCAAATTACAGACTCCTCTTTAAATCTGCATATTCCTCCAAAGCTCAGTTGTCCTGAGTCTGCACAACTCTGCCAGGACCTAGGATCAAGAGAGACACTCAAGTGTTTTAGTACTATATCTCTTGACACAATGATGAAAATAATCATGGCCTCTAAACCATCAAGCTGCATACTGGACCCTATTCCAACTAAACTACTAAAAGAGCTGCTTCCTGTGCTTGGCCCTCCTATGTTGAACATAATAAACGGCTCTCCATCCACCGGATGTGTACCAAACTCACTAAAAGTGGCAGTAATAAAGCCTCTCTTGAAAAAGCCAAACCTTGACCCAGAAAATATAAAAAACTATCGGCCTATCTTCCATTCCTCTCAGAAATTTTTGAAAAAGCTGTTGCGCCGCAACTCACTGCCTGCCTGAAGAAAAACAATGTATACGAAATGCTTCAGACTGGTTTTAGACCCCATCATAGCACTGAGAAGGTGGTAAATTACCTTTTAATGGCGTCAGACTGAGGCTCTGCATCTGTCCTCGTGTTCCTAGACCTTAGTGCTGCTTTTGATACCATCGATCACCACATTCTTTTGGAGAGATTGGAAACCCAAATTGGTCTACACGGACAAGTTCTGGCCTGGTTTAGATCTTATCTGTCGGAAAGATATCAGTTTGTCTCTGTGAATGGTTTGTCCTCTGACATTGCGGTGTTCCTCAAGGTTCTGTTTTAGGACCAGTATTGTTTTCACTATATATTTGACCTCTTGGGGATGTCATTCGAAAACATAATGTTAACTTTCACTGCTATGCGGATGACACACAGCTGTACATTTCAATGAAACATGGTGAAGCCCCAAAATTGCCCACACTAGAAGCCTGTGTTTCAGACATAAGGAAGTGGATGGCTGAAAATGTTCTACTTTTAAACTCGGACAAAACAGAGATGCTTGTTTAAGGTCCCAAGAAACAAAGAGATCTTCTGTTGAATCTGACAATTAATCTTGATGGTTGTAGTCGTCTCAAATAAAACTGAAGGACCTCAGCATTACTCTGGTTTAACAGGAAGCCAATGTAGGGAGGCTAGCACTGGGGTAATATTATACAATTTTGGGTTCTAGTCAGGATTCTAGCAGCCGTATTTAGCACTAACTGAAGTTTATTTAGTGCTTTATCCGGGTAGCATTGCAGTAAAGGAGTAACAAAAGCATGGATTAATTTTTCTGTATCATTTTTGCAGTATTTTTGCAATGTTACTAACTGTCTAGGAGGGGAGATCAGGGTGATCTGATATGTTCAGGGTGATCACCCTGATCTCTCTTTTGACGAACATATCAAGACTGTTTCAAGGACAGCTTTTTTCCATCTACGTAACATTGCAAAAATCAGAAACTTTCTGTCCAAAAATGATACAGAAAAATTTATCCATGCTTTTGTTACTCCTAGGTTAGACTACTGCAATGCTCTACTTTCCGGCTACCCGGATAAAGCACTAAATAAACTTCAGTTAGTGCTAAATACGGCTGCTAGAATCCTGACTAGAACCCAAAATTGTATCATATTACCCCAGTGCTAGCCTCCCTACATTGGCTTCCTGTTAAAGCAAGGGCTGATTTCCAGGTTTTACTGCTAACCTACAAAGCATTACATGGGCTTGCTCATACCCATCTTTCCGATTTGGTCCTGCCGTACATACCTACACGTACGCTACGGTCACAAGACGCAGGCCTCCTAATTGTCCCTAGAATTTCTAAGCAAACAGCTGGAGGCAGGGCTTTCTCCTATAGAGCTCCATTTTTATGGAATGGTCTGCCTACCCATGTGAGAGACGCAGACTCGGTCTCAACCTTTAAGTCTTTACTGAAGACTCAGCTCTTCAGTGGGTCATATGATTGAGTGTAGTCTGGCCCAGGAGTGTGAAGGTGAACGGAAAAGCTCTGGAGCGACGAACCGCCCTTGCTGTCTCTGCCTGGCCGGTTCCCCTCTCTCCCCTGGGATTCTCTGCCTCTAACCCTATTACAGAGGTTGAGTCACTGGTGCTCTCACTGGTGGGGTTATATCCTTTCTGTTTGGCCCTGTCCAGGGGTATCATCGGATGGGGCCACAGTGTCTCCTGACCCCTCCTGTCTCAGCCTCCAGTATTTATGCTGCAGTAGTTTGTGTCAGGGGGCTAGGGTCAGTTTGTTATATCTGAAGTACTTCTCCTGTCATATCCAGTGTGAATTTAAGTATGCTCTCTCTAATTATCTCTTTCTTTCTCTCTCTCTCTCTCTCGGGAAGACCTGAGCCCTAGGACCATGCCTCAAGACTACCTGGCATGATGACTCCTTGCTGTGATGACTCCTCCTCACAGATCCCCTAGAGATGAGTAATTCATGTAACTTTACTCAAAACAACAAATATTCCAAGAAGGAATATAATCAAGCTCACAAATACAGACCAACTTACAACGAACAAACACGCACAAAACCATGGGGGAACCAGAGGGTTAAATAAGGAACATATAATTATGGGAATGGAAACCAGGTGTGTACAATGAAGCCAAAACAAATGGAAAATGAAAAGTGGATCGGTGGCGGATAGTAAACCGGTGATGTCGACCAACGAACGCCGCTCGAACAAGGAGAGGGACCAACTTCGGCGGAAGTCGTGACACTGTATAAACAGATCCTAGACATACTGTATAAAGAGCTTTCTCAAAATACACTATAAAGATTATACCTGGCTTCCCTGCATTCTCATAAAATAGTTTTCCAATATTTCAAGTAGTTTTCTAATGTCTCCAATATATCTTCCTTTTAAGAATCCCGTCTGATCATGACGAATAATGTCCGGTAAGATGTTTTTTATTCTATGAGCAATAGATTTTGCCAATATTTATTTGCATCACAACATTGAAAGGTGAGGAGCCTCTACATTTTTTAAAAGAGACTGGGTCTTTGTATTGCTCCCCTGGCTCCTGCTTAAATAGGAGATGAATCAGCCCCTACTTTTGGATGTCTGACATTTTGCCATTTATGAGTAATTAAAACATGATAGTAATGGATATTTCAGTAGTTCATACAAAGTTTGATATCTCTATTGGAATGCTGTCGAGACCAGGGGTTTCCTCGTCTGAAATGAATCAATTGCTAACAATAGTTTGTCATGTGCAATTAATTAGGCATGCAGAAGATGTATTGTTGTTGTGGGGAGAAGGATGTCACAAAACTCATCGTCAAGTGAGGTTGTATGAACTTGACAAGAGAACAAAATCTCTGTTGGAGAGAGAAGGATTTTTCCATCGTTTGTTAATATTTTTTGTAGGTTCTTTTTGGTCGCGTTTCTATATTGAAGGTTATGGTTAAAACATGGTGAATTTTCGCCATTCCCCATCCAATTTAGTCTGTTTTTTAGATAAATGAAACCAGATCTTTCCTGAATAAGTTCCTCAAACTTTTTGTTTTGCGTCTAGATTATTCAGTGCTTCTGTATACATTTAGCCTATCTACACCATTGATGTCTAATGCTAGATGTTCTATTCTCCATTGACGAGACCATTTTTTGGAATTAAAATGTCATTGAAAAGCCTTTAACGGCACATTTAAAGGCATCCCATACAATAAGTGGGTCCACTGAACCTGTATTGAGCAAGAAAAAGTCTTATGAATTCCTTGAATTTGTAGTGCACTGGAGCTCAAAGGGAGAGCTAAGATTATTTAAAATATTTCATTAAACCCATAGCCAGTGCTCTCTATTGTATGTTTAATCACAATGTCCTCTATCATTAAAGCTAAAATATTCCTACCAAGAATTGACTATCGGTCACCTAATGATCAGAATTATGTATAACAAATATTTTCAATAAATATGCTATGTCATCACCCATTAGTGTTGATGTGGTGAGATATTGCCAATTGATAAATGATGTTGATAAACTATCCATTTCAAATGTTTTTTTTTTAGGGATGACGTGGCAGGATTGATTATAAACAGTAGCATCAGCTTTTGCGGTCAGATGCCAATCAGTTGCCATACCAAGCAGTGAGTTAAAGAGTCATGATGCTCTCTATGGTTCAGCTGTATAACTTTTTTTGTGTGGGAGGGGGCGCACTGCATATCAGTGCTTCAGGCGTCACTACAGACACCCTAGTTCGATTCCAGGCAGTATCACAACCGGCCGTCATTGGGAGTCCCATAGGGCGCGCACAATTGGCCCAGCGTCGTCGGGGTTTGGCAGCTGTAGGCCATCATTATAAATACTATATTTTGTCTTATTAACTGACTTGCCTAGTTAAATAAAGGTTAAATAAAAAAAATGAATTAATGATATGAGGGCCCATGCCGAATATGTTCAATCTCCTGAGGGGGAAGAGGCGTTGTCATTATCAGGAGCAAGACAAAAGAGCTCTCTAGCTAGCTAACAGCTGTCAGTTAGCTGACTAAGAAGCTAAACTGTGAGGTCTACTTGACCAACGCAACGTCGTTAATGTTTTCTTACTGTTTCCACTATGATTCAGCAAGACACGACATCGTGGACTTCAGGAAACGGAAGGCCGAGCACGCCCCAACCACGTCGACGGGGGTGTGGAGCGGATCGAGAGCTTCAAGTTCCTCTGGTCCACATCACTAATGAACTATCATGGTCCACTCACAACAACACTTCACGACTGTGTCCACGATTAGCTCCTTCTTGCTGACTATTGCAAATATTTGTTTTTCATTCTCATTAATGTTATCGAACAGTTTGTATCTAGGTCTGGTAAAGGTGCCCATGTTTCTCATACCATGGAACATGCAGTAAATATATTACACCAACAAAATTGAGCCAGTTAAATAATGTAAAACAATTTACATCAGCTCACACACTTTCACCAATTGAATGGGAGTAACGGAGCCATTGAGGGAGTTCTATGGACCTGAGCCGGGGTGTACCGGTCTATGGCCCGTGACGTAAACAGGCATAATTCGAACAGGAATGTGCGTCGCTCGGTCATGTTGTCAATAAGGCGGCATGGTGCATCGTTCTGAAACACAAATCTATTTTCCATAAAATATATGTCTGAATTTTTAAACTAGAGTTCTTCATTGGGAAAGCAGATAACGCGTTTTTATCAGAAGCAATCACTTTTGCATGGGAAAACAATGAATCCCACTCATTAGTCCACGTGCTTAATCTAGCCTAGGCTATGTCACTTTTGTTTTGAGCCGATTTCACCATGGATTTTGTACGGGAATCATCCCGGCCCCAACACGAATAGAATTACATTCACCCAAAACAAACACCTCCAAACTGGGTAATCCGGGACAGATAATCGAATCCCCCCCCCATTGAAGGGAGCCCACATTACGTAGCTAACTGCATCCACATCACAACAATCAGAAAATCCAGAGAAAAACAAGGAAGTGAACGGTCACGTAACTCTGAACTGTTATCTCCGTTTTTAGTATTAAATCGGTCCTGATATAAAAATACATACAACTTCAGAATCATCGTCTTCGACTCAGAAAACCACACATCAATTCAGGACAATGAACAACAAAGGTAATTTAGCTAACGTCCAAAATCATTGTTGAATAAGCTAGCTAACAGCGGCTAACGTTAGTTAGCTGCAAGCTAGACTGCGCGGTCTACCTGGCCGTCGTCGTTGGTGTTTTCATTATGAATTAGATAAATAGCTACAGTTGTTTAAATTGTAAGAGTCGACCGGTAAGTAGCCAGCTAGCTTATATCTGTTGCCAAATACGTAACGTTAGCTAGCTAGCGTTTGTTACAGGCTATTTAGCGCGTAGCCGCGTACACTGACCTCAACCATGAATACAACACTATTCAGCTAACGAGTTAACAGTAGGACCTGTCATAGTCACTTATGTAAATTGATTAACTGTATTGTTCTGACTAAATTAACGTGGCTAACTAGCCAACTGTAATCATTATATTGACGAAGGAAGTATTTCTCTGTTCTGTTAGCCAGTCATGGGTACATTTCTTTTGTTTGAACGGTCTGTTGTAGATTAACCTAATGTAGCAGGCGTAAAAAGACGCCTGAGCGGAGTTCCCACATCCGTTTCAGTGGAAACGGAAGTTTGGTTGAAAATACTGTTGTTCCCATTAGACAACACAGCCACAAAGTCAAAATTGCCCATCGTACGATTTCATTGAATTATTTTATTTTTTAAGGTTAGGTGTATGGGTTAGGTTCTGATTTTAAAGATAAATTGTAGAAATTAACGGTGTTTATGACTGTGGCTGTGTTAACTAGTGACGCCCATATTGTATCCCTGATCTGGAAAAATCTGTTTTATTCCGACCCCACGAAGAGTGGTTGTAGATTAACAATCTGGCATTCAATAATGTTTTGCAATTGTGTGACGTTTGAGTAAAACAAAGTGTTGATAGTGATAATAGCATAATATTATTTTGTGTATCACAGGTTCCTATCCCCAGCAAGCTGTGTACCCACAGCAGAGCAGTGCACCCATCTACCCCCCTGCTATGCAAGTGTCTCCTCAGGCACCCCCTTACACAGACGCACCACCTGCATACTCTGAGGTAACACATTTATTCCAAGTATAAATGGTTATCTACTTTTGTGAAGATTATTCACAATCATACCAATACAAACACACTGACAGACTGTCTAACACTCCCCCTTTCATCCTCTTTCCATTACTCCAAAGATTTATCAGCCCAGGTATGTGCACCCATCTCAGGCTGGCCAGCTACAGCAAATGGCCCAGTACCCTGGCACTCAGATGTACATGCAACTGCCCCAGTCCATGGCTGTTGGACCAATGGGCCACAACGTCCCCATGGCATACTACCCCATGGGAGCCATGTATCCCCCTGGCTCCACTGTGCTAGTGGAGGGAGGATATGATGCTGGTGCTCGATTTGGTCAAAGCAACAGTGCTTCCATCCCTGTGAGTATCCGCAAAACACCATGCCTATATCAGGGGTGTCAAGCTCAATTCCTGGTGGGTGGCGTGTTTGCTGGTTTTTGTTGTTTCCTTTCAGTTTGTGTCTACTTAAGACTTAGACAACCACGTGAGGGGAAAGTCATCGATAACCATAATAAGTACAAGGGAGGAGCCAAGTATATTGCCTGTGTTGTTGATTAACAGATATTGGTAAAGTTACTCATGCATGTGACTATTTCTTTCTCCCTCACCTAAACACATCACAGCCCCCACCTCCTGGCCACATGCCTAATGCAGCTCAGCTGGCCGCCATGCAGGGTGCCAACGTCATGATGACACAGCGCAAGAACAACTTCTTCATGGGTGGTTCCAATGGTGGGTACACCATCTGGTAACAGCCAGCATTTGCCACAACTTCTCCCCATACTCCTCTCCCTCATTCAAAATGATGACTCCCTCTCCTGTCCCATCCGCCAACCCCTTTCGGGCTGCTTGGCCATGCCACAATACTGATATCACTTAACGGAATGTAATACTTTAGAGCCCCGATAAAAGGTACAGTACTCCACTTTCGATCCAGAGTCAGTCTTAATTACTTATTCATAATTTGGGCTTCTGAACCGGTTCCCTGACCTTACAAGGATAGTGCTGCTGTCTTCAGTCAAAACACATTTCATATGTTACTGGCTAGATTTTCTTTTTGAGTGAATGACATCGATCTAAACTCTTAACTGTCACCATTTTTGTACTTTATTATTTCAGTTTTTCATGTTTATTTGGACTCGGCCTCATGTCTTCCTCACAAAGAGTGCTAATGATCCAAGCAGTGCATCACATATACTTTAGTTTTTTTCTTTTTGCTGTTGCATGGCATGTTGAATATGCCCAGTAGGCCCATCTAAAAAATCAGTTTCTCCGGCCACCGGATTGTAGTATAATAGAATACTGGTATGTTAAACAAGAACCAAAACAAACAAGAATGGATTACAAAATTCTAACCAGACTATTACATGCCATGGTGGTTTACTGTACCTTCTTGGGCAACTGTAGATGAACATAATCGGGTGCCAAACAGCACCGTGACTTAAATAAAAGCGAATTAACTTAAAATACTTAAGAACGAAATTCAGTGTGATTTTCCAAATTGAGATTTGGATCACCGAAAGGGTTGGTTGGCTTTACATTTTTGCAGTTATATGTTTTTCCCCCTAAGTCGGATACCCAGAGTTGAACATCATCCCAGTGTTTCGTTAAGTAAAATAATGGCACCCACAACCTGTTCTTAAAACACAGAGTACTGTCATGTAGGGTAGAATAACCTACTAAGATCAGTAGGTTTTAAGGGCTGCAGTGTTATGAAGCCTTTGCGGGTTAAATTAAAATATAACTAGTTTGTTTATTTTCTGTCTCATCTTCAAGTGATTTGTTTGAATCAATTACTAGTTACTTACTTTGTAAGTATAACCACGGAGATGGTTGTACCAAAGATATGGTCTAGATTGCACTACAAAATGTTTGATTGACTTAATTATAATAATTCAAATATGGCACATTTTAAAAGGAAACATATCAAACAGTGATGATGGGTTTGAAGGTACTTAAGACCTTCGATCTGGCATTTGTTGCTGTATTTTGTAAGGGGGTGATTAAATGTTTAATGTAATTGTGACTAGGTGGTTCTGCATGCCTTTTTGCACTTTTGCTCTGTACAACTTTGAATTTTGTGAAGATGTATCATTGCTAATTTTTATAGAAATGCCACAATTTAATTTATGTACACTTCTGGAAATGATAGATTTTGCTACTTGTTTTTAGTTCAAATGCTAATAACCTGCAAATACAGCGCTAGGCAAAGGCTACTCTTTCCTGTACAACTTATTGAAGGAATTTCATTGAAGTGTCTTTTCACTCAGGGTGAGATTCCTAAATGTTTTAGGACTGCAGCAAATCACTTGCATATGGTTCCCCTTACCCAACTTGTTAATTGTAGTGTTAAGCCACACCATTATTTATGAATACGCATTGTGTCAGTCGAGCTTACACAACTGTTTCTTTTCCAATACACTTATGTGCGCTGCTAATTAAACTACCGTATAACCTTTTTAGGTCATATCTAACACTAGGTTTGATCCAGTTTGTGAAAACGCCTAGATTCAAGAATTTGATATTTTGGTTTAAACATTAACATCAGTGCAATTTCTTTATTTTTCCGTATGTAATGCAACTCATGTCTTGTATGTTATGATCAAAATTCATGTGTCACTGGGTATCCGACTTAATAGCCTAGATTTGATATTTGTGGCCCTCCATTAAAACATGTAGTCCTCACTGAAATGTGAATTCCAGGTTACTTTGGTCAGTTGATCAGCTGTCTGGAAACCTGCTAGCCTAGCATGCAACCTGTTTGCACATTGTATCATCAGACTGCATCTGCTCTTGGTTACACTGATCATATGACTAGCTACCATTCCAAACATGGTTGTCATGTCACTCATTTTGCACAGCTGTAAATGTGTATCCCATTCCCAAACACACTGATGCATCATAATGTTAACAAAAAAGTCTCATACAATTTTGTTTAGTTTCTTTCTGTCCCAGACCTGACTCATGTTTATAACGCAGCTTAGACCTAGCAATATGATGTACCGTAATGCTTACCAGTAGATGCCATGCCAACCACAGCCAGTGTGGAGTAAAAGTTTCTGTTGAAGGATTTATGGACATTTATAGTTCAGGGATTCTCTTTAACATTTTTATAATATGGATATGTATTAAAGTGATTTGATGGACTACAGTACTTTCTTTTAAGATTACTAAGTGTCACTTTGGTTTGAGACATGCGTCTGGAAGAACTCTGGTGCAGTTAACGTTTTATACTAAACAACATTTAAGGTGACAAATTTAGAATAAAGGATATTTTGGAAATTTGAAATGCTACCTGTTCCGAGTGCTTTTCCATCATTTATAAAATCAGATTTGTGTCATGCATTAGGACTCAAGCAGCCCTGTATAAATCGTAAGAGGTGAAGAAATGTTTCGTGCATAAACACCTATGGCTTATAGCTAGCTGGATTAAGGACATTGAACACTGAGTGATTAAAAACTAACAAGCTTTATTGCCATGTCAGACCTGCAGTCTCAAATTGAGGTCTTTCATGCCACTTACTGCCTTTGGCAGATACTTCAGTAAGATCATACAAACACAAGATGGTGTATTTGGTAATAGTAACAGATACAAAACATTTCCTGTTTAGCTGCCCAGTTTTGAACTGGTAAATTATGTATAATGGCATGAGAATTAAAAAAAAATCTGTGCCTTCTACTGATCAAGAAATACAATTTCCCATTTAGCCCCCAGGAAAATATATACAGTGGGGAGAACAAGTATTTGATAACCTGCATATTCGACAGTTTCCTACTTACAAAGCATGTAGAGGTCTGTAATTTATATCATAGGTACACTTCAACTGTGAGAGACGGAATCTAAAACAAAAATCACATTACTCAAAAATCATACAATTAATTTGCATTTTATTGCATGACATAAGTATTTGATCACCTACCAACCAGTAAGAATTCTGGCTCTCACAGACCTGTTAGTTTTTCTTTAAGAAGCCCTCCTGTTCTCCACTCATTACCTGTATTAACTGCACCTGTTTGAACTCGTTACCTGTATAAAATACACCTGTCCACACACTCGATCAAACAGACTCCAACCTCTCCACAATGGCCAAGACCAGAGAGCTGTGTAAGGACATCAGGGTTAAATTGTAGACCTGCACAAGGCTGGGATGGGCTACAGGACAATAGGCAAGCAGCTTGGTGAGAAGGCAACAACTGTTGGCGCAATTATTAGAAAATGGAAGAAGTTCAAGATGACGGTCAATCACCCTCGGTCTGGGGCTCCATGCAAGATCTCATCTCGTGGGGCATCAATGATCATGAGGAAGGTAAGGGATCAGCCCAGAACTACATGGCAGGACCTGGTCAATGACCTGAAGAGAGCTGGGACCACAGTCTCAAAGAAAACCATTAGTAACACTATGCCGTCATGGATTAAAATCCTGCAGCGCACACAAGGTCCCCCTGCTCAAGCCAGCGCATGTCCAGGCCCGTCTGAAGTTTGCCAATGATCATCTGGATGATCCAGAGGAGGAATGGGGGAAGGTCATGTGGTCTGAGACAGAAAGAGAGCTTTTTGGTCTAAACTCCACTCACCGTGTTTGGAGGAAGAAGGATGAGTACAACCCCAAGAACATCATCCCGACCGTGAAGCATGGAGGTGGAAACATCATTCTTTGGGGATGCTTTTCTGCAGGGGACAGGACGACTGCACCGTATTGAGGGGAGGATGGATGGGGCCATGTATCGCGAGATCTTGACCAACAACCTCCTTCCCTCAGTAAGAGCATTGAAGATGGGTCGTAGCTGGGTCTTCCAGCATGACAACGACCCGAAACACACAGCCAGGGCAACTAAGGAGTGGCTCAGTAAGAAGCATCTCAAGGTTCTGGAGTGGCCTAGCCAGTCTCCAGACCTGAACCCAATATAAAATCTTTGGAGGGAGCTGGAAGTCAGCATTGCCCAGCGACAACCCCGAAACCTGAAGGATCTGGAGAAGGTCTCTGTAATTGCAAACAAAGGTTTCTGTACCAAATATTAAGTTCTGCTTTTCTGATGTATCAAATACTTATGTCATGC
This sequence comes from Oncorhynchus clarkii lewisi, assembly GCF_045791955.1. Lineage (NCBI taxonomy): Eukaryota > Metazoa > Chordata > Actinopteri > Salmoniformes > Salmonidae > Oncorhynchus > Oncorhynchus clarkii. The sequence continues at coordinate 62,320,825 of NC_092155.1, read as the reverse complement.
AATAAAATGCTAATTAATTACTTAAAAATCATACAATGTGATTTTCTGGATTTTTGTTTTAGATTCCGTCTCTCACACTTGAAGTGTACCTATGATAAAAATTACAGACCTCTACATGCTTTGTAAGTAGGAAACACTGCGATTTTGCAGGTTATCAAATACTTGTTCTCCCCGCGGTATATCTTTTTCTTTACCAATACAATCAGAAAATGAAAACCCTTCAGAGTTGACACATGGGGAGCAGATTTATAACAATTATGACGCCATCTTAGACATTCCCCCACAAGAATCTCATGAAGTCCTCCATCCACCAGTGTTAAAACAGTTCTTACTTTACACACAACTGTTATATTGTGAAACCATCAGTGTGCACACACTTTTACTAATTAATATCATCGCTTGCCCAGCTTATGTGCTTATACGTGATAGTGTATTCTCTTGGGTAAAATCTATGTAGGTCTTCAATTCCGCAGACATATGGTAGATGTCCATCAAAGATTGTCAGTTTGGCAGAGAACATTTTGTTAAACACCGACCCACAGTTCTCACATTCCTCCTCGTCATCAAGTTCAAATGAAGTACTCCTTCTTTTCATCAGTTACGATGTCACCGTGGGCCAGATCACAGTCCTCCCCCGGGGCAGGTTCTCCTGTGGTTCTGTAGGCACCCTTGTTGTGGCACAAGTACCGGTACAGAAGGAAACCCAGGCCAGCTAGCGTCAGTAGAACAAGTACGATGACGACTACAGAGAGAGAATAGAAGAGAGAGAAATGCTTTAAGAATAGGGACAGAAGTTCAGCTAAGGATAGATGCATACGCTTTAAAGGTAGACTCAGGGATATGACGTAGATGCAGAACGTAAACCGCACATGCGCATATACTAAGAGTGAAGTCTTGCATCTCAATATCTGCGGTGCTACTTGTGGCAACATTTTGTGGAGTCTACTTTCAAAACATAGGGTTTTGCACATTTTTGTTTTTATCACACTGAAGTGAAAAGAAAAGTTAAAATAAAATCAGGCCTACTTCCAATGACAGAGGAGTCCGTATGACTGGGAAGCGATGTAGGTCTCTTCTCTGTTGCTGAAGACATAAAACAATCCGTTTCATACTGTAGGCTGTGCTAGTATAAACATGAGAAATTGCATTTTCTCAATGCAGGGAAATCTGAACTGTATTTTATTACACAGTAATCTGCTTACAAAACGGCTAAACTCAGGTCCAGCCCATGTTTAATGACATAATGCAGTGCCTTAAATCAGAACGAAAGACAGAGCCGTCATGAAAAAGGGTTGTGTGTCATCAACTCTAGAGGAAAATATGGTTACAGTATTTCATTGATACACAGACTTCAAAATTCAAATAAACATATTTTGTCTTCTTTGTGAAATAAGTGCCATATAAAATGGCATTTCTCTAACACAAAAAAAGGACGTCCCACTTACCTGTCATGGGAATAGAAGTCATGGTGATTGATGTCAGATTCACAAGCTATGGAACAAATGAAAAGTACAGTACTTAGTACAGTCATTGTTTACACAACACACAAACTCAGACATAAAAGGCACTGTATTCCTAACCAACACAGTACTAAATTCTGTAGATACATATATCACATTATCTGGCGTACAGCCAAAGATGTTTGGTGTGCATTACTGGGCTTTGCAGGAAAGCCCTACACAAACCACCACAGATGTTTAAACTAATCTTCAAACTCTAGTCAGTGAAAAAAAAGTATCTTAGAAATGTCAGTTTCCAGTTGCAGGTGGTTCTACAAAAACCATAGAAAATTCAGAAAGCTATTAAATCCATGTTTTGTATTGAGTGAGATATGCCTCTTGCATGTGTGTAGATCTTTGTTTTGGTTGCACTGTGTGACGAACTGCCATCTAATGCTACACCTGGCCGTGCCGCATAAAAACTAGTAGTTCCTGCAAAGCTGCTGGGAAATGCTAGATGTGCGGCAGCTAAGATGACAGGGTACAAAACATGGATTTAATATACATTTTTTGTAGAACCATCTGCAACTTTATACTGACATTTCTAAGATACATTTTTTCACTGAATCGAGAACGATGAAAGTACAGCCAAGAACAGGTTAGTTGAAAAATCTATGGTGGCAGTTAGTGTGTATGAAGTTAATTAGTGGCTTTATTCAATATAAACAATTAAAAATGGGCAAAATATAAATCTATGCGTTTCTAATTCCTCTTCCTAAATGGGTATGCATTTATGACAAAATGTTAAGCATTATCGTTTTCATGATTGAGTATGCATAATGCCTGCTGATTTGAAAAAGAAATAGCAAAATGTTTATTTCATTTCCACAGTACTATCCAGTACAACACTGACACGTTTAAAAATGAAATGTAAAAGCTTAAATTACCAATAATTTCTCATAATTTACTTGTGACTGCATGAATTGTGACAAAATTAAAATGATCAATCAATGCTCAACTTTGCTATTTAGTTTCCTCATTGCTCCTTTGCGTTTTCAATGTATGTTAGACCTGTCAAACACGGTGGGCGGTGCTATGGTAATGTGAGGCAGAAGTGGTTGCCTGGGCTGGGCTTGCTAGCTATGCTCAGACAGAAATACTCTTAATTTCTTCAAGTATTTCTGGATCAGAGAGGAAGAGGCGAAGCTGTACTATATACTGAATAACTTGTGTGTATATATATATATATATATATATACACACACACAGTGTACAAAACTGATGTCACCTGTTTAAATCCACTTCCATCAGTGTAGATGAAGGGGAGGAGACAGGTTAAAGAAGGATTTTTAAGACTTGAGACATGGATTGTGTATGTGTGCCATTCAGAGGATGAATGGGTAAGATCAAATATTTAAGTGCCTTTGAACGGGGTATGGTAGTAGGTGCCAGGCCCACCAGTTTGAGTGTGTCAAGAACTGCAACGCTGCCAGGTTTTTCCACACTCAACAGTTTCCCTTGTGTATCAAGAATGGTCCACCACCCAAAAGATATCCAGCCAACTTGACAACTGTGGGAAGCATTGGAGTCAACATGGGCCAGCATCCCTGTAGTACACGTTCGACACCTTGTCGTCCATGCCCTAACGATTTGAGGCTGTTCTGAGGGCAAAGGGGGGTGCAACTCAATATTAGGAAGGTATTCCAAATAGTTTGTACACTCAGAGTGTAGATAATCTTTGCTATGCTGGCCAGGACAGCGAGTGAGCAAGAAATTAGTAGACAGCTCAGGCATGGTTCTTGCTGCAAGCAATATGATGGCTAGTATATGTAGTTACCACAGGGGACAGGCTTGTGGTAATGGCTGGAGCAGCAAAAGTGGAATGGTATCAAATAAATGAAACATGATTTGATGCCATTCCATTTGCGCAGTTCCAGACATTATGAGCCGTCCTCCCCTCAGGAGCCTCCACTGTTAGCTACTAGCTAGGTTAGATATGCTAGCTAGCTGGCCATGGTGAGGCAAGTCAACACATTTAAGAGATGAACAGAGACATAACCTACTAAAAATGATTCTGGTCTAAACAAATAAAATACATATATTTGACAGTGACAGAGAGCGAGGGAGAACGGCCCCTTTGGCCATTAACGTTAGTCTGAGTTAGTCCTTGGTGGGACAGTATTTACAAAAACTGCGGTTGTCATGTCATGGCACCATCAAATCAAATTTTATTTGTCACATGCGCCGAATACAACCTTACATGGAAATGCTTACTTACAAGCCCTTAACCAACAATGCAGTTAAGAAAAATACATACAAAATAAGAAATAAAGTAACAAATTAAAGAGCGGCAGTAAAATAGAGTCAATGAGTGGGGGCACCGGTTAGTTGAGATAATATATACATGAGGGTAGAGTTATTAAAGTAACTTATGCATCGATAATAACAGAGTAACAGCAGCGTAAAGGGGGGGGGGGGGGGGGGGGGGGCAATGCAAGTAGTCTGGGTAGCCATTTGATTAGATGTTCAGTAGTTTTATGGCTTGGGGGTAGAAGCATCTTGGACCTAGACTTGGCACTCCGGTACCGCTGCCAGTGCGGTAGCATAGAGAACAGTCTACGTCTAGTGGTACATCCCCTGGACAAGATGCTAGTCTTTCGAATGGCCTTATCCCCTATCTATCTATCTATAGTGCCAAGCAGAGATGCATCAGGTCCCATTTTTACAGTCTTTAGTATGACTAGGCCAGGGATAGAGCTGTCCAACCTTTAAATCTCAGCGAGGACACTAACCACAAGGGCACTGAGTTGGTTATGCAAGTCATACTGTAGGTGAAACTATATTGCATATTGATTTGTTCCATGTCGACTGGAAAATGAGGCATGCAAAATTAACCATCACAAATTGTTTTATTAAGGATATACACCGTACTGTACCCTTGGTGACCTGTGATGGAGACCTACAAGTAACAGTTATTCTTAGAATCACTGGTGTTCAACAAAAAAGTTACTACTGTAGGTTTCCAACATATGATTGGCAGAACCTCATTGAAGAGCAAGAACATGTCACTAGTGGTAACAAAGTGGCACTGTAATTTTAACTGAACACTTCAAGCAGTTCAGTGACAACATAAGTCTGCCCTCTTCCTCATCAGTAAAGTTAGAATTATAGGTATCATTGGGGACGATATTCCTTCTTAGTTTCTATCAGCCATGGAGACAGGTCATCAGCCAGAACTGCCTGTGAAAAAAGGAGTGCAAATTATGCTAAAAGATTAGAATAGATGAAAATCTAAAACACAGATCAATGTACAACTCATGATAAGTACACTAGTCACAATTAACATATCCTACTGTTTTTTTATAGTACAACAACTGTATGCTCCGGTTTAGTGCATGTCATAACCAATCATTCACTCAATTTACAGTTCAATTAGGTATTATAGCACAGGTGGTGTGGGGCATCTTTCAGACATTTTGGTGCCCCTCCAGCCCTTGCTTTCTAACCCGTCTGATGGTGGGCAGCAGCATCTGGAAGACAGGAGGGGCAGCGTCTGCTGGAGGACCTGCTGGGGTGTCCCGTACACAGCAATGACATCAGTTTCCTTAGGGTTTGAACACAAAATATATTAGTTGAAAGGCACACTGTCATGTCTGGGGCAAATGAGCTAATATAGAAAGGGATTTATTTTAAAATCAGACAACATGAACTCTTAAGAATCATTGATTCCAGTCCATATCAGATCTGCCCACTTATAATCTCTGGTACTGTCCCATGTGGGCTATAATAATGAAATACTGCAACGTTGACATTATTTACTGGCATTCAAACAAAAGCTTTACTTGCAATAAACAAAATGACAAACACAGTGGGGGAGGATCATAGGACTACAATATTAATATAATCTGTATTGCTCTTAAATTGAGGGAGTTTAATTAAGCTGGACCGGGATGCGCCGGGCTATGGCCCGTGACGTGAATGGGCAAAAGTGGTGAGGGAGGAGCGCCCTGCTCAAATCGAAAAGTAATCTGCACCACCAGGTCATATTGTCAACAAGACAGCATGGTTCATCGTTCAGAGACATACGTTTTCCATCAAAGTACATGTTAAAATTTTCAAACTAAGTTTACTTGTGAAGGCAGATAAATAACATATTACTTTTAGCCAAGAGAAAACACTTTGCATGTGAACAGGGCTTGTAAGTAAGCATTTCACAGTAAGATCTACACTTGTATTTGACGCATGTGACAAAAAAACATTTGATTTTCAACGTTCTTGACATACTACACTTTTGTTTGAGCAGACTTCGCAGTGAGCTTTGAACGGCGATCCCGGCTCACACCCGAGAGGCAGACGGTTTTTCAAAACAATGACTTTTCATCCGGTGCAATTTCCACCAACCCGGCCAGCTTAATCAAATCCCCTCATTATAATATCGCTGTAGCCCTCAATGCACCTTCCTCTGAAATGACAAGACAAAAAAAGCCACTTACCTAAAAGTGTTCCACGATGTCTTGTTGTGAAGGTAGCTAGCTCGCTAGACTAGCCAGTGGGCTAGCTATCTAACACAAGCCAGTAACGTTAGCCAGTAGTGCATAATAGCCAGCTAGCTACACTACAGGAAAAAAAGTCAAACATGTTATTCAAAAATGATGAGCATTAGAGGTCGACCGATTATGATTTTTCAACGGCAATACCGATTAAATCGGACGAGATTATTATATATATATATATATATATATATCACACACACACACATTTGTAAAATGACAATTACAACAATACTGAAACACTTATTTTATCTTTATGTTTTATATTATCCATTTAGTCTCAAATAAATAATTCAACATGTTCAATTTGGTTTAAATAATGCAAAAACAGTGTTGGAGAAGAAAGTAAACGTGCAATATGTGCCATGTAAAAAAGCTAACATTTAAGTTCCTTGCTCAGAACATGAGAACATATGAAAGCTGGTGGTTCCTTTTAACATGAGTCATCAATATTCCCAGTTAAGAAGTTATAGTTTGTGGTTATTATAGGAATTATAGGACTATTTCTCTCTATACCATTTGTATTTAATTTACCTTTGACTATTGGATGTTCTTATAGGCACTATAGTGTTACCAGCTTAATCTCAGGAGTTGATAGGCTTGAAGTCATAAACAGCGCTGGGCTTCAAGCATTGCGAAGAGCTGTTGGCAAACGCAGGAAAGTGCTGTTTGAATGAATGCTTACGAGCCTGCTGATGCCTACCGCCGTGCAGTAAGACTGCTCTATCAAATCATATACTTTATTATATTAGAATTAACACACAGCAATACGAGCCTTAGGTCATTAATATGGTCAAATACAGAAACTATCATTTCGAAAACAAAACGTTTGCTCTTTCAGTGAAATACGGAACCGTTATGTATTTAATCTAAATATTGCTGTTACATTGCACAACCTTCAATGTTATGTCATAATTATGTACAATTCTGGCAAACTAATTACGGTCTTTGTTAGGAAGAAATGGTCTTCACACACAGTTCGCAACGAGCCAGGCAGCCCAAACTGCTGCATATACCCTGACTCTTGCTTGCACAGAACACAAGAGAAGTGGCACAATTTCCCTAGTTAATATTGCCTACTAACATGCATTTCTTTTAACTAAATACGCAGGTTTAAAAAAAATACTTGTGTATTGATTTTAAGAAAGGCATTGATGTTTATGGTTAGGTACATTGGTGCAACGACAGTGCTTTTTCACGAATGCGCTTGTCAAATCACCACCCGTTTGGCGAAGTAGGCTGTGATTTGATGATAAATTAACAGGCACCGCATTGATTATATGCAACACAGGACAAGATAGTTAAACTAGTAATATCAACCATGTGTAGTTAACTAGTGATTATGTTAAGATTCATTGTTTTTTATAAAAGTTTATTGCTAGCTAGCAACTTACCTTGGCTCCTTGCTGCAGTCGCATAACAGGTGGTAAGCCTGCCACGCAGTCTCCTCGTGGATTGCAATGTAATCGGCGTCCAAAAATGCAGACTACCGATTGTTATGAAAACTTGAAATCGGCCCTAATTAAAAATCGGCCATGCCGATTAATTGGTCGACCTCTAATGAACATTAATATGGAGTTGGTCCCCCTTTGCTGCTATAACAGTCTCCACTCTTCTGGAAAGGCTTTGCACTAGATGTTGGAACATTGCTGTAGGGACTTCCATTCAGCCACAAGAACATTAGCGAGGTCGGGCACTGATGTTGGGTGATTAGGCCTGGCTCACAGTTGGAGTTCCAATACATCCCAAAGGTGTTTGATGGGGTTGAGGTCAGGGCTCTGTGCAGGCCAGTCAAGTTCTTCCACACGATCTCAACAAACCATTTCTATATGGACCTCACTTTGTGCACAGGGGCATTGTCATGCTGAAACAGGCAAGAGCCTTCCCTAAACTGTTGCCACAAAGATGGAAGCACAGAATTGTCTAGAATGTCATTGTATTCTGTAGCATTAAGATTCCCCTTCACTGGAACTGATGGTCCTAGCCTGAACCATGAAAAACAGCCCCAGACCATTATTCCTCCTCCACCAAACTTTACAGTTGCCACTCTGCAGTCGGGCAGGTAGCGTTCTCCTGTCATACGCCAAACACAGATTTGTCTGTCTGACTGCCAGATGAAGCGTGATTCATCACTCCAGGGAACACGTTTACACTGCTCCAGAGTCCAATGGCGGCGAGCTTTACACCACTCCAGCTTGGCATTGCGCATGGTGATTTTAGGCTTATGTGCGGCTGCTTGGCCTTGGAAACGCATTTAAGGATGCTGCCAATGAACAGGTATTGATTGTGCTGACGTTGAAGCCATAGGCAGTTTGAAACTCAGTAGTAAGTGTTACAACTGAGGACAGATTATTTTTATGCGGTATGCGCTTCAGCGGTACCGTTCTGTGAGGCCACTGTACTACTTAATGTTTGTCTATGGAGATTGCACGGCTGTGTGCTCAATTTTATGACAATCACGTGACATGCATCTAACCTACCGGTAGCTAAACACCCTGCTCTTCTGTGGGGTTTCACACTGATTGTTGTTGCCGGGATAGCCTAAAAACACACCACAATCGATACAGCTACTACCGAACATGACCATCGCCAGCAAGCACAACTCCACCCAGTGTTTGACTGACAATCAACACAAGTCGAAAAAACGATCATGCAAATGAGGAAACGAAATAGCGAAATTAAGCATTACGATTGATCATTTAAATTATGACAATCTTAAACCAGAGTATGGAAAAGCATTGTCAATTGAAAAAAATAATGTATTTGTCACAATTCATGCTATCACAACAAGAAAATTAAATGGCAAACATGAGAAATTATTTATAATTAAAATTATGTTTTTGGATGTGCCAGTGTTGTACTGGATAGTATCATGGAAATGATTCAAACACTGCTATTTATTTTTCAAATTTGCAGTTCTTTTTTTGCAATTCCATTTTTTTTTAAAACAAATACATACCCATTTAAGGAAAAGGAATTGCAAACATGATATAACATTTATAATTACCATTTGCACTTCCAATTGCGTTTTGGTAGCTAAATGCTCCCATATGTATGGGGCTTTCCTGTAACGCCCAGTAATGGACTAACCAGTTTCCCTTGTATCTATGCTAAATCGTCTCTAGGGTCAATTGACTTAGTTACCGAACTATCCGGGTAATAAAAAGCTGTAAAGGCTAGAATATTCTCATCATTTCCACATATCAAGCATTGATGTATTAAATCAGGGTGTCGCCTGGCATAGCCTGTTTACTGGCTACATCACACGTTTAATGCTGCCATTGTTCATCACACAGTTGTCTACGCAAATTTTACCTGAGGAAGTAGTTTAGCTAGCTGGATCTGCTGAGAGAAATATTTGCTTGCTGGTAACCTTCAGGCACACGACTTTAGTCCTTACAAAAATAACAACAGGTACAAAAATACAGTCGATAAAGCAAACTACCAACAACGAACAAAAACAGACGTGTATCCTCACAGCTCAAACTTTCCTGTAATCCCTTGCGCGTTCGTGAGACTCATGTGTGCTCGCCCCCGTGAAATTGCAAACCAGGTTCCCATCGCGATTTCTTTTCTGACGCCATACGGTATAAAAACGAATTCACGAGAGCTTGTGTAATTGTAATGTGATATTGTACCCCCTATCTCGATTGTCCATTGTTTGTAATCTATGTATGCTTGTGTTCCCTCATGTACTTTATGTATTGATTTGTTGTTAATAAAAATAATAAAAAAGGAGAGCTGTGATGGAAACAGGAAGTTTCGGTAAACTACCCAAATGTAAACTAAACTAAATACGCTAGACAAGGTGGAACCTTTTTGTGTCGTTAAAATGTATTATGCGAGAAATGTCGGTGGAAACGCTTTTATGCACAAATATTGATATAATAACCATTTCATCGAAGTAAATTTGGAATCACGTGACATGTTTTGCAGTCCCACTACGACTCGTCGGGAAAGCATGTAGTTTATTAGGCTATAAATTAAGTACATTATGATTCATTTCACAGGGTGGTGAACGTGCAAGGTGAATATCGATGGTCTTCTGGTGACATAATAATCGGTGTTTGGCTGCCGTTTGAGAAATACAAATAATCTCACTTTTTGGTCCATTATAATAGTCGCATAATGTAGGCCAGGACTCTAACCCTGTTCCTGGAGAGTTGCGGCCCTCTAGGTTTTAACATAACCCCAATCTAGCACACTTTATTCTAATAATTAGCTGGTTGATAAACTGAATCAGGTTAGTTACAACTGGGATTGGAGCAAAAACCTACAACAGTGTAGCTCTCCAGGAAAAGGTTTGAATTGGAAACCCCTGATCTAGGCTATATGTGCGCTGGCGAAACCGCACGTGCCAATACCAGAGTCACTCGCTCTATAACGCAATTTTTTTTTGTCAGAAAATCATCAGTAGAGTTGAAAATGCGATGAAAACACATTTAACTTGTACTTTTTATTCGGTACTTGGAATTTTTACCACAAAAGGTATGTTTATGTACACTACGTCATCACGCAAAGCCTTGTATCTGCAACAAGTCAATTTGATAATAATATCCTTTTGATGAGCCAACATGTAAATGTAGAGGGTATTTTACTTAATTATAAGGAATTCTTATCACTTTACAAAATCCCTGTAACACTTAAAGATTTTCTAATTGTTTTAGATGCCATTCTCCCAGGTGTTGCTTTATTATTCAGGAATGTGTCAAGACCTGATCCTCAGAAGATACCTATGATTAACCCTGTTGCCTCATCAATATTATTATTATTTTTCTTATTTTGGTCAATTCAACAACAATAGAGCTATTCAAATCAAATGTATATATATATAGCCCTTCTTACATCAGCTGATATCTCAAAGTGCTGTACAGAAACCCAGCCTAAAACCCCAAACAGCAAGCAATGCAGGTGTAGAAGCACGGTGGCTAGGAAAACTACCTAGAAATGCCGAAACCTAGAGAGGAACCAGGCTATGAGGGGTGACTAGTCCTCTTCTGGCTGTGCCGGGTGGAGGTTATAACAGAACATGGCCAAAATGTTCAAATGTTCATAAATGACCAGCATGGTCAAAAAATAATAATCACAGTAGTTGTCGAGGGTGCAGCAAGTCAGCACCTCAGGAGTAAATGTCAGTTGGCTTTTCATAGCCGATCATTAAGAGTATCTCTACCGCTCCTGCTGTCTCTAGAGAGTTGAAAACAGCAGGTCTGGGACAGGTAGCACGTCCGGTGAACAGGTCAGGATTCCATAGCCGCAGACAGAACAGTTGAAACTGGAGCAGCAGCACGGCCAGGTGGACTGGGGACAGCAAGGAGTCATCATGCCAGGTAGTCCTGAGGCATGGTCCTAGGGCTCAGGTCTTCTGAGAGAGAGAGAAAGAAGGAGAGAATTAGAGAGAGCATACTTAAATTCACACAGGACACCAGATAAGACAGGAGAAATAATCCAAATATAATAGACTGACCCTAGCCCCCCGACACATAAACTACTGCAGCATAAATACTGGAGGCTGAGACAGGAGGGGTCAGGAGACACTGTGGCCCCATCCGCTGATACCTCGGGACAGGGCCAAACAGGCAGGATATAACCCCACCCACTTTGCCAAAAACCTTCAACCTACATTATTCAAACCTTGTTTCAGCAGGATGTTGTATCTATGTCATGCCTTATTGGAACAGTTTTATTGATAATTTCTGTTGGAAAAAAGTTTGGATGTTGCCACAAATACCTACTTATTAACAAAATTATGTAAGTTTCTTTTAAAATTGTTCAGAAATATTATCCTGCCAACCACGATATGAAGAAGTTTAGGAACATATATTCAAATTGTACCTTTTATAACGAAGCAGTGTTTTTTTGGCATTGTATTCATTTATTTAATATTATTTGTTATTTATGTAACATTTTATTTAACTAGGCAAGTCAGTTAAGAACAAATTCTTATTTAGAATGACGACCTGGCTAAAGGCTTCCTGCGGGGACGGAGGCTGGGATTTAAAAAATTAAAAATACAATTTACCTACGATATTTTTTATTTAATTTAATTTCACCTTTATTTAACCAGGTAGGCCAGTTGAGAACAAGTTCTCATTTACAACTGCGACCTGGCCGAGATAAAGCAAAGCAGTGCGACAAAAACAACAACACAGAGTTACACATGGGATAAACAAACGTACAGTCAATAAAACAATAGAAAAATCTGTGTACAGTGTGTGCAAATTAAGTAAGGAGGTAAGAAAATAAATAGGCCAATAGTGGCAAAGTAATTACAATTTAGCAATTTACACTGGAGTGATATATGTAGAGATGAGGATGTGCAAGTAGAAATAAGAGTGTGCAAAAGAGCAGAAAAACAAATATGGTGATGAGGTAGGTAGTTGGTTGGATGGGCTATTTACAGATGGTCTGTGTACAGCTGCAGCGATCAGTAAACTGCTCTGACAGCTGACGCCTAAAGTTAGTGAGGAAGATATGTCTCCAACTTCAGGGATTTTTGCAATTTGTTCCAGTCATTGGCAGCAGAGAACAGGAAGGAAAGGCGGCCAAAGCAGGTGTTGGCTTTGGGGATGACCAGTGAAATATACCTGCTGGAGCTCGTGCTATGGTGGGTGTTGCTATGGTGACCAGTGAGCTAAGTCAGAGCTATACCTAGCATAGACTTATAGATGACCTGGAGCCAGTGGGTTAGCAACGAATATGTAGCGAGGACCAGCCAACGAGAGCATACAGGTCGCAGTGGTGGGTAGTATATGGGGCTTTGGTTACAAAACGGATGGCACTGTGATAGACTACATCCAATTTGCTGAGTAGAGTGTTGGAGGCTAATTTGTAAATGACATCGCCAAAGTCAAGTATCGGTGCGATAGTCAGTTTTACGTGGGTAAGTTTGGCAGCATGTGTGAAGGATGCTTTGTTGCGAAATAGGAAGCCGATTCTAGATTTAACTTTGGTTTGGTGATGCTTAATGTGAGTCTGGAAGGAGAGTTTACAGTCTAGCCAGACACCTAGCTATTTATAGTTGTCCACATATTCTAAGTCAGAACCGTCCAGAGTAGTGACGCTAGTCGGGCGGGTGGTTGCGGGCAGCGATCGGTTGAAGAGCATGCATTTCATTTTCCTAGCATTTAAGAGCAGTTGGAGGCCACGGAAGGAGTGTTGTATGACGTTGAAGCTCGTTTGGAGGTTTGTTAACACAGTGTCCATTGAAGGGCCAGATGTATAGAGAATGGTGTCGTCTGCGTAGAGGTGGATCAAATAATCACCCGCAGCATGAGCGACATCATTGACATATATAGAGGAAAGAGTCAGCCCGAGAATTGAACCCTGTGGCACCACCATAGAGACTGCCAGAGGTCCGGACAACAGGCCCTCCGATTTGACACACTGAACTCTATCTGAGAAGTAGTTGGTGAACCAGGCGAGGCAGTCATTAGAGAAACCAAGGCTGATGAGTCTGCCGATAAGAATACAGTGATTGACAGAGTCGAAAGCCTTGGCCAGGTCGATGAAGATGGCTGCACAGTACTGTCTTTTATCGATGGCGGTTATGATATCGTTTAGGACCTTGAGCGTGGCTGAGGTGCACCCATGACCGGCTCGGAAACCAGATTGAATAGCGGAGAAGGCACAGTGGGATTTGAAATGGTCAGTGATCTGTTTGTTCACTTGGCTTTCGAATACTTTAGAAAGGCAGGGCACGATGGATATAGGTCTGTAACAGTTTGGGTCTAGAGTCCGCTTTCCAATCTTTAGGAATCTCAAACGATATGAAAGAGAGGTTGAACAGACTAGTAATAGGGGTAGCAACAATGGCGGCGGATAATTTTAGGAAGAGAGGGTCCAGATTGTCTAGTCTAACTGATTTGTAGGAATCCAGATTTTGCAGCTCTTTCAGAACATCAGCTGTCTGGATTTAGGTGAAGGAGAAGCAGGGGGGCTTGGGCCAGTTGCTGTGGGGGGTGCAGAGCTGTTGGCCGGGGTTGGGGTAGCCAGGTAGAAAGCATAGCCAGCCTTGGAGAAATGCTTTTTGAAATTCTCGATTATCGTGGATTCATCAGTGGTGACAGTGTTTCCTAGTCTCAGTGCAGTGGGCAGCTGGGAGGAGGTACTCTTATTCTCCATGGACTTTACAGTGTCCCAAAACCTTTTGGAATTAGTGCTGCATGAATCAAATTTCTGTTTGAAAAAGCTAGCCTTTGCTTTCCTAACTGACTGTGTGTTTTGAATCCTGACTTCCCTGAAAAGTTGCATATCGCGGGGACTATTTGATGCTAGTGCAGTATGCCACAAGGTGTTTTTGTGCTGGTCAAGGGCAGTCAGGTCTAGAGTGAACCAAGGGCTATATCTGTTCTTAGTTCTACATTTTTTGAAAGGGGCATACCTATTTGAGATGGTGAGGAAAGCACTTTTAAAAGAACAACCAGGCATCCTCTACTGACGGGATGAGCTCAATATCCTTCCAGGATTCCCGGGCCAGGTCAATTAGAAAGGCCTGCTCGCAGAAGTGTTTTAGGGAGCATTTGACAGTAATGAGGGGTGGTCCTTTATGACCGCAGACTCATAAAGGACACAGGCAATGAGGCAGTGATCGCTGAGATCCTGGTTGAAAACAGCAGAGGTGTATTTAGAGGGCAAGTTGGTCAGGATGATATCCATGAGGATGCCCATGTTTACGGATTTGGGGTTGTACCTGGTAGGTTCTTTGATAATATTTGTGAGATTGATAGCATCTAGCTTAGATTGTAGGACGGCCGGGGTGTTAAGCAAATCCCAATTTAGGTCACCTAGCAGTACAAACTCTGATGATAGATGGGGGGAAATCAATTCACATATGGTGTCCAGGGCACAGCTGGGAGCAGAGGGGGGTCTATAACAAACGGCAACAGTGAGGGACTTATTTCTGGAGAGATGGATCTTTAAAAGTAGAAGCTTGAACTGTTTTGGCATAGACCTGGATAGTATGACAGAAGTCTGCAGGCTATCTCTACAGTAGATTGCAATTCTGCCCTCTTTAGCAGTTCTGTCTTGATTGAAAATGTTGTAATTGGGGATGGAAATTTCAAAAATTTTGGTGGCCTTCCTAAGCCAGGATTCAGACACAGCTAGGACATCAGGGTTGGGGGAGTGTCCTAAAGCAGTGAATAAAGCAAACTTAGGGAGGAGGCTTCTGATGTTAACATGCATGAACCCAAGGATTTTATGGTTGTAGAAGTCAACAAATGAGAGCGCCTGGGGACACACAGGGCCTGGGTTAACCTCAACATCACCAGAGGAACAGAGGGTACGGCTAAAGGCTAAAAGAACTGGTCATCTAGTGCTTTGGGAACAGAGAATAAAGGGAGCAGATTTCTGGGCATGGTAGGATAGATTCAGGTCATAGTGTACAGACAAGGGTATGGTAGTGTGCGAGTACAGTGGGGGTAAGCCTAGGCATTGAATGACGATGAGAGAGGTTGCATCTCTGGAGGCGCCAGTTAAACTAGGTGCGGTCTCCGCATGTGTGGGGGGTGGGACAAGGTGGCTATCTGAGGCATGTTGAGCAGGACTCGGGGCTCCGCAGTAAAATAAAACAATGAGAGCTGCCCTAAACAACAGTATACACGGCATATTGACATAGAGAGGCATAAAGCAATCACAGGTGTTGAGCTAAGACAACAGGTGAGACAACAACGGGTAAAACAGCTAAGACAACAACGGGTAAATGGCGATAAATGGGCAGAGAGGGTCAGTTAGCTACACACAGGGCCTGAGTTTGAGCCTGGGGCCGACAGATAAACTAAATGAAGTACCGTGTTAATGAACAGTCCAGCAAGCATCTTCTCTGTAGCCGAGTGATCATAGGGTCAAATAAATAAATTGAACATTTGTGTAATTCATTTCAGAAAATGTACAAACAAAACACCACACTTTCTTACCTTGCAAAAAGAAATGTATTGTATTGTATTGTATTCTACCAACAAAAAAGCCATTATAGCTGTGTGTATTTGTCCCTTAGGGTTCTTGTGTAATGTGATATTGTACCCCCTAGCCAATTGTCCTTTGTATATTCTATATACTGTATAAACTTGTGTTCCCCCATGTACTTTTTGTATTGATTTTTTAAGAGAAAAGGGGGAAAAATTAAGTCAAATTGATGAAAACATGGAAATATGTGTATATATATTTTTTGTTGTTGATAATATTCACATGAAAATCTGTTTCCGTGCCACGGACGGAAACCTAGTTATAGGCTCACAAATAAAAGACACTGTATCGGGACAAAGATGTTTGAGACATTTTATATAAAAACTAAATTAATCAAGACACCTTTGATTTCAGTGATGGAAAAAGTACCCAATTGTCATGCTAAAGTGAAAGTAAAGATACCTTAATAGAAAATGACTCAAGTAAAAGTCACCCAGTAAAATACTACTTGAGTAAAGTCTAAAAGTATTTGTTTTTAAATATACTTAAGTATCAAAAGCAAATGTTTACTTAAGTATCAAAAGTAAAAGTATAAATCATTTCAAATATTAAACAAACCAGATGGCACAATTTGTGTTTTTATTTATTTATGGATAGCCAGGGGCACACTCCAACACTCAAGACATAATTTACAAGTGATGTATTTGTGTTTAGTGAGTTTGCCAGATCAGAGACAGTAGAGATGGCAAGGGATGTTCTCTTGAGAAGTGTGTGAATTGGATCATTTTCCTATCCTGCTAAGCATTCAAAATGTAACAAGTACCTTTTGGGTGTCAGGGAAAATGTATGGAGTAAAACATACATTATTTTCTTCAGGAATGTGATAAAGTGAAAGTAAAAGTTGTCAAAAATATAAACAGTAAAGTACAGATGCCCCCCAAAACTACTTAAGTAGTACTTTAAAGTATTTTTACTTAAGTACTTTACACCACTGTTTGATTTAGTCATTTGATTTTAGTTTTTCAATTAACAGCTGTGACACTAAACAAGACATCATAAAAAGCTATTTGTTTAATCAATAATCAAGTTTTTCAGGTGCAATTTAGCAAACTTATATAGAGTCACACAGTATGAGTCATAATACCCATAAAGCCTAGCGGTCAAACAGGGAAATGGTTCCAATGGTTTTTCTACCATTCATTTTTCCCATAGGGGATTTCAGAAACAATTACAATAAGGGCTGTGTTTAGTTTAGGCTTACCCTGGCATGACATTGACAGTGTAACAGTGTAAATCTCTCTAGGACAAGGGGACCTTATAAAAATGTCACACCAGGGTAAGCCTACACGAAACACAGCCCTTATTTTAAGTGTTTCTAAAAAATGTATGGTGGAAAAATTATTGGAACCATTTCCCTGTTTGGCCGCTAGGTTTTATGGTTATGACACCTCCATTGTGGGCTCTATGAAATGAGATACAGTTTTGCAAAGCTGAATGTCAAATTGAGTCAAGTACAATTTAGTGAACTTGCTGTTTCTCTACAATTAAATTAAAATACAATTCACAGTTATTGGGTGAATACTGGCACAACCCTAAACAAAGCACAAATTGGCATACCATTGATTATATTAATTAAAAAACAAAACGTTTGTATTGAAAGTATATTGTCCACAAGCAAGAGCTTCCAGATCTTAGACAGCAGGTGGAAACAGGAGATATTCTTATATCCCTCCAGTAATATTGAGAAGGCTTTTCATATTGATCCTATTTTCCCTTGTGCAGTATTCATCCACTCTCCCTAATTACTATAACTCGTTCTGTGAACAAATACAAAACATTTTGACAGTTAACTCAGGAAATAAGAAACTCAATATAATAACTCAATTACAGTTACTTTAGACAGTAACAACCTTTTCCTCAGAGATCCTTCATTAAACCACAGTATTTTTCGCACCCTCTTGCTCCTGGATATGTAATTTTGCTGCCTAGAAGTGAAAGGAAAGAAAAGTTATATACCAGTAGATCCAAATGGTCTAGCAGCAGTCGATGGAATCCCATTATTATACTGCCTGTCTTGATTAGAGTAGACCGGCATGTAAATCAAATGTACTACATACGAGAGGTCATTAAAGGTTGCGTGTGTCTCACCTTTTGGACAAGCACGTCAGCATCGGAGCCATCAGAAGCCGCTCCGTTCTGCACACCATGGGCCCCAGAGTCTTCAGGGGCCCCAGGGCTGTCTATGGTCAGCTGGGGTGTGTCTATGGCCGAGGACTGGAGCTCAACGTTCTCTGAGTTATTGGAGTTGGTCACATCGGAAGTACTCGCTGTCAACGCAGAAGAGCTTTCTTCTTCTTCTCCTTTCTTATTTGAGGTGGTGGAGTGCTGGTCTGAAGGAGGCTCTCCCTCTTTCACATCCTTCTCTTCCTCCATCAGTTTCTCTTCTGACTTCTGGCCGCTGCCAGAAGCCCCTTTTGTGGTGGTGTTATCCCTGCTTTCAGATTCCGGTTTCTTCTCTGCAGTGGGGCCTTCACTGTGGGTGGAGTCTGCATCCAGGTCTTGGGCCTCTGAAAAGGGCTCTTTAGTAGGTGGGGACCGTGGGGAGACTGCAGGGGTGCTGGTTAATGACTCATCATAGCGAGGACTACTAAGGGATCTGAAGCTGGACCTGTCTCTAGTGAGGGTGCCGGACTTGCCCGGACTATAACTCTGATGGAAGTCAGAGAAGCTAGCGCTCCACGACCTGGGGGACATGAAAGATCGCCTCTTCAGAGAGCCAGTCCTGAAAGATATGTGAGAGGAGGGATAGGATGACTACATGTTGATATGCTTACTTTGGTTTAATTACCGTTATGCTTTATGTAACACTCACTATTTTGTTCATCCCAGACCACAGCTCATAGATAGACTCAAAATGGGAGGAAAGTTAATAAATTTAAAAAAACAGGGCTGGTGAGAGATGTAAAATCCTAGCCAACTTACTGATTCAACCCTTTGACGACAAACACCTTGTCTGGATGCTGATCCTTCAGGTCCTTCATCACATTCTGTAAATAACTATTGGACTGAAAGAGAGGACACACCAGTTTAAGAATAGATATAAACTGAAAGAACTAGGACTTTTGTTACCTAAATGCTGACAAAACAGTTAAGTTTTTTATAAACCAAAGCAAAGCCCTAGATAACTGCTTTTTTCACTGTGTTCCCACCCCAGATATTGAGAAGAATATGACCTGCACATACCGTAGTCATTTCCTTGAAGAAGGTGTCCCGTAAATTTGAGATGGCTGTGAAGACTGACACATAGCATCCAATTCGACTTCAGGAACAAAATTAAGAGAAGAAAAAACATTATTCATATAAATTGTCCGCTACTTTTTCTTTGTTGACACACTTGATCTGATGATGCATTTGTCATTCTGCTATCTGGCTATGTGCGGACTTCTGACTCGTTACCGGTCATAGAGAGTAGGGAGCTCATCCCTCAGCTCTCTGTTGATGTCCTCGAAGACAATCTGGGTTCTGTTTACCTCCTCAGCTGCCTGTACCGAGAGAAGCACCATGACGAGATGAGTTTGTAGTTTTGTTTAAATGATCATTGCTGTGCAAATTAATAAGTAGATTAAGTATCTTGTCTGTCTGACCTTGGCAATTTTGACATCATCTTTCTTTTTAGCATTCTGCATCGCCTCCAAGTGGTGACGGGAGGAATCATAGTCGACTAACTTCCTGCCTCGTTTGGCCACCCTCTCCTGGAGGTTGGAGGAAAGAAATAATGCCCGTGTGAGATCAAATATTTAGGGAGTGTGTGTGTGTGTGTTTCCATCCTTACCCTGACATCGGGGAACTGGCTTATGTAAGACTCAATGGTGCAAAGTGCCTTATCTATCAGCTTCGCCTCATAATCATTCCACAGGAGGTCTTCACCCTGTTGGCATATGGAGAAAATGTATGTTTTTTTTATACAGACATTTGCATAATAATAATAATCAACAGTCATGCATGCCATTCTTAGTAATACAGCAGTGCTATGACTGACCTCTACAATGGTCCCCAGGTCCTCTTCTCCATCCCAGTCCGGCTCATAGACACCATACAGAGACTGGGAAAGACGTTTTGAAGCTTCCCGCATTCCTGTGGAAAGTCGACAGCATGGATCACATGTTATCAGACTGGGGCACTACTGATGGTGCTAAAGCTATAGAAAACCATGCAATTTATGGACAACATCATACAGATCACGTTTAATTTACAACATAGACGGACTGAACAAATGTTTACCTTTGACAGAACTAAGGTAAATCTTCAGGTCCTTGTATAACCGGTTCCCATCAATCTGCAAACAGAGATTATAGAGTGACTCATCTTGTCTGTAGGCTATACATACATCTATGGGATTTACTGGGGCACATTTACAGGCCTTTTCTATAGAATATAAATCACATATCCGTTTAAGGTTGTCGTTACAGGTTCATACACATGGTGTGGTCTGATCTCTGTGTAGTACTGTACTGTCATGGTGACTACCTGTTGGTCATTCAGATTTAGGAGGCATTGTTCAAATATTTCATCTTTGGTCTCCACTGTCTTTCCAAACTTCTGCAAGACCTACAAAGTAGGGAATACTATACATGTCAAACCTCAAACAACTTAATAATATTGTGCATTATACTGAGAAAGTTAAAGTACTGTATACCTTCTCTTTGCCCCTGCTCAGCTGCCTTTGGAATCTTTTCGCAAAGACCCCAGTGCCTCCTTTTGGACCATTGCCCTCTGCCATAATTTCTCCTTTTCCCTGGTGCTGAGCTTTTTATCCCTGGAAATGTAGAGGTTGAGGAAAGACAAGTTAAGACATTAGTCGGGATGGATGCCTATTAAGCTCAAGATCAAAAGTGCATCAAACATGTATGGCAGTTTTAATGACTACATTTTAAAAATGTAACTAGGCAAGTCAGTTAAGAACAAATTCTTATTTACAATGACAGCCTACCCCAGCCAAACCCTAACAATGCTGGGCCAATAGTGTGCCACCCTATGGGACTCCCAATCACAGCCTGGAATTGAACCAGGGTCTGTAGTGACGCCTCTAGCACTGAGATGCAGTGCCTTGGACCGCAGCGCCACTCGGGGGTCACCCTGTGTTCCCAGTGTTTTTAGCACACCTATGTCTGATTAATGTATTGCATTATTAGCCTAGGAGGAAGGAAGGTGAACTGGTGATGGCTTGAGTTTGAAGAGGAGGGAGTACAGGGCTTAGCATGTCTCTCTCGATGTTAAAAATAGATTTTGGCTTGGAAAAGTTGAATATTTTCAGAAGGAGTCGGGTAATTGGTTAAGGGCAGAGGATTGGAGAGAAAGAGAGAGGAGATCTGGGGAGGCAAAGGATGGGTTTGAATCAGTTGAAGCTAGAAATAACAAGTGAGAGGTTGTCAAGGAAGATTGGTGTCAAATTCAAACAGGTGGAGCTGGATGGCAGTTTGAGTTCTGGGGATGAAATGGAAGGGGTAGAAGGAGTTGTGAGGAGCTCGGAGCCCGAGCCTTGCATTGATGCATATGGTTATGATAAAGATACATTTGGTCCAGTAGGAGTGACATTTCTGGATAAAGTGGATCCTTGCCTTTTGGTGGATCCATTTGTGGTTTCAGGGTTGGTGGGAAAAGAGTTGGGTGCAGTTGAATCAGTGAAGGTAAACTGTAGTGGACTTGTTATATTTGTTTGTGTTTCTTCTGACCAGAACTAGCGGGAGCTCCGTGTCACACATCTTGGGTCAAGATCTGTTTCTTGCTTTGCTCTTAGGAACAGGGCACCATTAAAATGAGCTATTTCTGGTGTAGTGTTTAGTGTGGAGGTGAAGTTGAAGATTCCTGGTGTTTGTGACGCCCACCGTTTGGTGCGACACAGACCCGGTGGTGAGTGTGGTGAAACAGAGGAGTCACTGTCAGTCCTTTTGAGTCAGAGTCTTTACCCGACAAGGTCATGATAGGACATATCAGTTATCCTGTTAAAGCTTTTGTGGCGAATCCACTGCACTGTTTCAGGTGCAACATTTATAGTTGTGTCACAGCAGTGTGTATGAGGGAAATTCCAGGATGTGGGAAGTGTGCAGGAGGGCATGGGATAGAGGATTGTGTTGTTTTGGTGGATAAAGTGCTGTGTCAACTGTTGGGGTGCACATGTTGCTGTAGATATCTGTGCTTAGCACAGAGGGATAGACCAATGAACGATATACAGTATGCTTCAGTAAGGTTGGCTTCTTAGCGTTCATAGCAATGGTCAATCAACTGTACTGCAGAAATTGAACATAAATCACAGAAAAAATATGTTGTGGTGGCAGCTGCAGAAAAGTATTTGGGAGTACGAGATTTTACTTCAGAAGAGTTACAGCATGTGCTGAGTGGTAGTGTCCAATCCTCTCAGGCCGTTGGCCTGGGGTAGGATAAGATTGGGTTAAAGTAAAGGTGATGGGTTTGAATGAGTATAGAGTTAGTTGGTAGGGTAATTAAAATATATTTATATTTTACGATTTTGTATCACAAAGTGTAATTGAGCTATACTATAGTTCAGTTGGGGGCGTAATGCAACATATTGGATGCCAACCGTTGTTAAACCTCACCAAAGAAGAAGAAGACGCCGCCTATGTCTTATCAAATTGTCGTTGGCCACGCCTACATATTATGGACGTGAACTTTACACAGGACTGTTTCAAGATAGTGGGGCTGGTCCGATGTCAGAATACCATTTGATATTATATAATTTACTGGACCTGATAAGGGAGTAAGATAGCAAAATGTGCAGCTACAGACCTGAGAATCCAGTGGACTGGATGGGCCATATCAGGAGCTCTCAAAACAGAGAAGTTTTATGATTTAGCAGGTATATAACATGTTGATTTGAAGCATACCAATTCACGCCGAGGCGTGTTGGCAGGGAATCGCTACGATTTCAACCATTGGTTGAATAAGTAATCGAATCTATTAGGTTTGGGCATAGGCCTATTCTAAATAAACAATAATGCGGTCAAACAAAATGTTTGCAATGGAATTAGGCTTTTTTTTTCATTAATGAAAGTATAGCATTTTGTATCTGATGAATATCAATGTTACAAAACCACTTATTTAAACGGTTTCCGTTGCAAGAGGTAATGAATACACCCCAGTTTACTTCAACATAACCACCAACTGATTTAGTCACCCTTGCAAGCCTCTATAAATAAGAATGCTAAAGCAATGATCCAAAGTCCAAGATGATTTGCCACAAATTGTCACATTGTAGCGCGAAATTTGGTCAATTTGTATCGTGATATGTTTACCACAAATTGTTACTCTGTAGCTCACCCGACTTAACTTTGTACAGTAGATCAATGTTACAATTTTACCAATGCAATATTGTTACGCCCTTTGTCGATCATCAAACATTTGCTATGGTAAAGGGAAATTCTACGATAAGAGTGATGCTGAAACTCAGATGTTTACTTTAAAATGTATACCAAACAAAAAGTAATTATTGCAAAGTTAAACAAACTAAACAAATATGCACAATGACTACGTTTAACAATTTCCACGGGAAAATTTACAAAAACACATTTACAAATTCTACACCTGCATTGCTTGCTGTTTGGGGTTTTAGGCTGGGTTTCTGTACAGCACTTTGAGATATCAGCTGATGTACGAAAGGCTATATAAATACATTTGATTTAATAATGACAGTTTGCCATCATTCTGTCATAACATTTTATGATAGCCTTGAACTGAGTTATTATTGCATGTGTCATTTTTTTTTGTTTTGATGCAAAGTTTGGTAACCCTATGATTACACAAACTGTCATTCTGTTACCAAACTTTAGATCTGCACTGTTCTTAAAGTAAATGTGTTTTTGCAAGAGGTTCAGTTGAAATTGTTAAAAGTAATCATTGCAAAGTTAAACAACTATGTACAATCATTCTTTTTTGTTTGGTATACATTTTAAAGTGAAAACATCGGGGTGTATCAGCATCACTCTGTTATCGTGGAATTGTCCATAACCATAGCAGATGTTTTATCGACAAAAATGGCGTAGCAATATTGTAACATACTGTACCACTGTTACCATGGAATTGCCTTAAACCAAAAAACAACAGTCATGTAGGCCCATGCATTTTGACAATTGCATGTGACAATTGTTGTTGGCTTTTGCCTTATTCTAGTATAATATGTTACAACAGATCTGTCTACATATGAACTGTCAAAATGCAAGTTAAAACTGATAGGACAGTATGTGCCATTCAGAATTAGCTATTTACTTTACAGTTAGTTATGTAAAACGCTGCAACTTACCTGTAGACACTGAATGGGCATTCCTTGTCAATGCAACAAATTAATTGCATTTCTTGACAAGCTTCTTTAACTTGTCTTCTTGTGCTGCTCCTCTGCTCTGTATGTGCTCATCGAAAGTTTTACCCTTGAACTTTGGAGCTAATTGTCAATGTCTGTAGGCTACTGGGTAAAATATTAATTGAACACGCCTTACTGCGAAACGTCTATTTTTTAGGGTCTGGCACATTTATATTACTTGCCCACCTGAGTCGCTATTGGGGAGGGACTCTTGTCATTTAAGGCAAAATGTGCAGACTGGATTGGTAACAGCATGGGGAGTAAATGTAAGCTTGACAGAGTCGGGGTGAAAAGGTTTCCAATCTAGTGCACAGGCGGCCAGTGGCACCTTAATTGGGGGGGACAGGCTCATAGTAATAGCTGGAAAGGAATTAATGGAATGATATCACTTTCAAACACATAGTTTCCATGTGTTTGATACCATTCCATTCACTCTATTACAGCCATTATTATGAGCCATCCTCCCCTCAGCAGCCTCCTGTGATCTAATATCCAATCCCATCAGTGGAGAAGAACAAACAGGTATAAACACCTGCAGAGCTTTAGTGTTCTCTGCTGCTTTTCATTCAACAAAGTTGTGTATCAGTTCAGCAGTCTTAGCCAAGGCTAAGGCTTGGGCCAACACAGTGTTGCAGAACCCTTTATGGTTGTGAGTGATTATGGTTGGGTTAATGAATAATGCTGTGGATAATGTGACAACGGTACTCATGTTCTAACCTCTGCAGGCTTGGAACATTCCTTTTCATGCGGATCGTGAAGGACGGCCAGGATCGCAGGTTTAACCATGCGAGACAGCCCAGGGATATTCTTTGTGTACTGGAATGTTCAAGGTACTTTGAATCATAATGGTCACCGTCTTTTATTTTTCTCACTCAGCCACAGTAGCAGTGATTTCCATCATCCTTAAGCAACCCGATGTAGCCCATTAGAGAATCCACTTTAACTCACTGCTCAGTCTTATTTGCTCCTTAAAAATGTGTGATATTAGGATAGCCACTGATATCAGGGTTGTGCCCAAATGGGAGAGAACATAAATTAGTGTTAACATTGCACACTGATAGTATACAGTACTCTTTTGCAAATGTTTTCTTCTATTTTGGTCCCAGGTGAATGTCTTGTTGAGTAGGTGCATAATCTTGACGTGTACAAATATTATTTAGACATCTTTGATCTATTCTACCAATGGTTCAGTCAATTATTTATTCCTCTACCTTTCAGTTGTCTGGGTGTTTGACGCGCTCGCCCACCCTCATGCTGAACAGTGAGCAGCGAGATGAGCCCTTGGGCCTGAGGGACTATCTGGGCTGGGGGATATGGAGCCGTGGCTTTGTCACAGAGGCCATCACAAGTGGCTCTTCAAAGGGAACCCAGATAATGCTGTGAGTCAGCCTGGTGGGCTTCCTTAGGGGAGGTTGACCTTTTTATAATCTTCATGGATGCAGTGGGGAAGTATTCTCACTACAAAGTGCTGTAAACATGAGTCACGACCACTCTCAAAACATTGAATTAACTTCCTGTATTTGTATCTTCATTTTATAGTATATTCATTTACCCAGGGAATAGCCTCAATCCAGCCTCCCCAGGGAAAGTTCATCCAGAGCTGGCTGTGGGGCGACAGCCAGCACCCTAACTACCTTGGGGAGATACTGCAGTGGTCTGGACTCTGGCTCTACTTTGTCTGTGATGAAGGGTCCCCAGTATGCCATCTCCTCTGTTTGTCTGGTTCCTGCTGCGTCACGTTAGTGGCATTCCCATCCTGGAGAAGCGGGGTTCAGACTGCCTTCCAGAACACTCCTCTGGCCAATTCCCGAGTTCTGATGTTGCACACTTTCTAATAGGATGTTCTGGCTCAAGGGGAAACTTTCTGAAGAGGACCACTAATCATCAAGCACCCAGTGTGCTGGTTCTCTCCAACAGTCTCTCATTTGAAGCACACACACCGAAACTTCATTGTATGAAACATATTGTTCAGAGAACACCCAGTCTTGACAGACATTCTAAATGTGGAACAAATGCTTTGATATAAACTCCTTTTCATGCAATTGCTGTGCAATAGCTGACTGTTATGTTCATAGGCAAATTCATATGCTCTTTACAATTTCTCAACACTACCATTCCAGGCAGTTCATGCAGTAGACCTACTTGTACAGTTTCTGTGCATGTCATCTAGGACCAATTCATTCCTAACACCGTAGAATTACATTTTCCCTTCCTGGGAGCTAGTGTCAAGATTGGCGTAACAGAACACATTGTAGAGCAGAGACCTGACAGGTCCCCTGCTGCCTTCAAAATGATCTGTATACCATCATGTGCTTTTGTTCAAGTTTTCAGCAATACCAGAAAATGCAATAATGAAACAAAGACAATTTTAAATACTGGTCCACAAAAATCTTTGATCAAAGCAAATTTGACATTTTGTTGAAATGCCACCATTTCTACACTCTGGTTCTCTGATGCAGCATTCAAGCGTTTTATGCAGTTAGAGGTGCAGAACATTAGTCAGAACCAACCTCCCATTGTGCAAACAGAGTCATATTGGCCAATACTGTAAGTTATATTTTTAGAACACTCAGGAAAGGAAACAAAGGAAGGTGAATTTCTTTCAAATGTATCCTCAAGTTGCAAAATTTGCTCAAGTCACCAAGCATACAGCTGCATGGTTACCTTAAAGTTAGTTGATTATTGCTAAAGAATGCTGCAGACATTTATCAAATGTGCCAAATTAATATTACTACACTGTGGCTAGTCTTGAGTATGTAAAAGACAAATTGAGTGAAACATGTACAATCAAACTGCTTAAGCATGTAGACGTTACAAAAGGTGATTATATAAATTAACAGGAAAATATTTTTAAAAATGCCACATGCAATAATAACTCCATTCAAGTTCGGCATAAAAAGCTCTATGGAATGTTGTTTTCTAACTGGTAATGTGCAAGTTAAATTGCGTGTTAGATATAAGACAATCACCTGCCAAATTTCAGACGTGCGTATTCTCAACCAATGTTCAACATTCTTTGTAAATAAATCACAGAAAGATACTGCAAACCTCATTGTATCTACAAACCTAGTAGGTTTCATTGCCTGAGGTTATGTTAAATCTTGATTTAACATTTAATCTTTTTTTTCATTTTCTTTTTTTAAATCAGAGCTCCAAAAGAGACCTTCCCCTTTGGTTGGAAAAATATCCTGTTACATACTAAAACCGTAGCATTTTGAAATATAAAAACACAAAATAGGTGTTTACAGCATCTGTGGAAGCATTAGTCTCAGTCTTGTGTAAAATTGTAAAAAATAAGTTTATCAATCTATTGCTAGGTATTGCATTTATTTCCCATTAGGTGAATAGAGCTGCCCTGCGGCTGCTTTGGATTTACTTGAGGAGCGGAGATGCAAAGAAGTTTCCTGGGCAACTGGGGAATCCCACTACCACAGCAGACTTACTCTTACTCCCAAATCTGAAAGTTATAACACCACACACATATTAGTCAGGCAGTATTAGCATTAGTCAACAGAAACCAAAGTTATAAGGAAGTGAATTAAGACTTGGGTGAAAAATGTACTCATGTCATTCACAAGCTGATAATTAGGTGAAAATGTACTCCAGACTGTCAGGTTTATAGACCAATGGTGTTTGCTTCGAGACTAGTGACAACTCAAGTCCTTCAGACAGGATCTTCATACACATTGCAGTGACCTACAACACAAAATGCTGAATAATTTAAATGCATGACAGCACAGAGTGCTTACTTGGGCGTGGTCTTGCTCAGGGTGGACCTCATGCGTTGACCCAAGGAGCTGGAGGACGGGGTTTTGTTCATCTGGTGGCTCTGGAGTTGTGAGGGGACCCAGCATGCTCACTTGAACAATATTAACACAGTCAACATTAGTCACATTACCACAGTTCATTACCAAGCTGTATATTTTCATTAGTTCTTATAAATAAATAAAAATCCTTAAATCTTCAACATAATAACAAGAACCTAATAGAGATTTGTAGGGATGCATCCTATATCGGTGAACATATTGGAATCGGCCGAAATTAGCTAAAAATGCCAACATTGGTATCGCCCCGATGTCTAGTTTAACGGTGATGTGCAAAACCGATGTCAAAGCTGACGTGCATACCTATGTAAAACATGACGTAATGACGGCACACAGCATTTCTAACCTAGCCCACAATGTCTGCTGTGTGGATCGAGCAGTCATTTGAAAGAGTAAGACAATTTCAGCGAGACAACTCAAAGGCGAAATCCATTAAAGCCAATATAATGGAATTCATTGCCCTTGAAAATCAACCGTTCTCTGTCGTGGGTGATGTTGGCTTTCGTGACTGGTCGAGCACCAGTACACACTACCAAGTGTGCTATTTTTCAGATGTTTTCCTACCAGAGTTACACAGTAATAGCTTCACGAACAACTATGGAACGCCATTTGGGTATTTGCGTGTTGAAAAATATACATGTCAAATAACACTATTTGACACGTTAAATAAGCTTTTAATTTGACACGTCAAATAACACAGTTCTATTATAGAATGTTGTGTGTTCTGAATTTGCACGTGCAAGCCAAGCGCCACCACTATTAGTAGCACTGTCAAAGCTGTACAAAAAAAAAAAAAAAAAGCCTGTAAACAAGCAAACACCGGCCACAAACGATGTGTTTACAATACCGCGTTGGTAATAAAGCATTATTTGTTTGACTGCAACTTCTGGGGTAGCTTGGTACCTAGCTAGCACCAATGCAACCAGCCTGAAAACAATGACCAGTAAAAACTGCAGTCATTTTCATTATTTTTTGCAATGATTTAGGAATCCTTGTGAGTAAGTATTAGCTAGGTAGCTACTTGTTGTTCGACCTATTGAAATTGAACTTCAGTTCATGAAAATACATAGCTAGCCAGCTACTTAACCCTGTTGCCCAAAGCTAACGTTATAAGCAGCCAGCTAGCTGCATCGCAAATATTAGCATTGTAGCTCTTATCGCAGGACTGTGTGAAATCACCTACCCAGTCAGCCTATTGTGTGTACTGACTTTTATATTGTACTGTACAGCTTTACCTCAATGATCCCCAATCCTTAGGTATCAGTCTACTCAATACCCAAGATATGTTTTCCCAATGTCCTCCTCAGAGTTATCAGACTCCAAAACATCAATGCAGTATTGTTTTTCTTCTGGAACAGTTTTCAATACACATAGGATGACAATACATGTGGCTCAATTCACAGTTGTTTCAGAGTCCCACAATATGAGCTGACTGATAACCCATGTCATTGATCCACAATCCATAGGAAAGGCTGTACAGTGAAATAAGTATGCCCCCAATGGAATTCTAAAGTACTATACAGTGTGATTTCAACAGATTTGTCAAATTAACAAATTGTCTTTTGATTGTGTTTTGTTGATTTTATATAACATTGCAACCTGATCTATTCGTATTAATTTGCATCACTGTCAATGAAATACTTTTATTTTGAAAGCTAATCGCAAAGTCCACTATTGTGGCTAGCTTCACATAGATAGGTCCGACCACCATTAAATCAAAAATAACTGTCTTATATAAGGATTATTTTAGATGATGACCCCTAGCTATATACAGTTGAAGTCAGAAGTTTACATACACATAAGCAAAATACATTTAAACTCAGTTTCACAATTCCTGACATTTAATCCAAGTAAAAATTCCCTGTCTTAGGTCAGTTTGGATCACCACTATTTAAGAATAAATTGTGTGAATTTTGGCCCATTCCTCCTGACAGAGCTGGTGTAACTGAGTCAGGTTTGTAGGCCTCCTTGCTCGTACACGCTTTTTCAGTTCTGCCCAGAAATGTTCTATGGGATTGAGGTCCGGGCTTTGTGATGGCCACTCCAATACCTTGACTGTTGTCCTTAAGCCATTTTGCCACAACTTTGGGAAGTATGCTTGGGTCATTGTCCATTTGGAAGACCCATTTGCAACCAAACTGATGTTTTGAGATGTTGCTTGAATATATACACATAATTGTCCTGCCTCATGATGCCATCTATTTTGTGAAGTGCACCAGTCCCTCCTGCAGCAAAGCACCCCCACAACATGATGCTGCCAACCTCGTGCTTCACGGTTGGGATGGTGCTCTTCGGCTTGTAAGCCTCCCCCTTTTCCTAATAATATAACGATGGTCATTATGGCCAAACAGTTCTATTTTTGTTTCATCAGACCAGAGGACATTTCTCCAAAAAGTACAATCTTTGTCCCCATGTGCAGTTGTAAACTGTAGTCTGGCTTTTTTATGGCGGTTTTGGAGTTGTGGCTTCTTCCTTGCTGAGCATCCTTTCAGGGCATGTCGATGTGAAACCATTTTACTTTGATATAGATGCTTTTGCAGCTGTGTGGTCCCATGGTGTTTATACTTACATACTATTGTTTGTACAGATGAACGTGGTACCTTCAGGTGTTTGGAAATTGCTCTCAAGGATGTACCAGAGGTCTACAATTTGTTTTCTGAGTTCTTGGCTGATTTCTTTTGATTTTCCCATGATGTCAAGCAAAGAGGCACTGAGTTTGAAGGTAGGCCTTGAAATACATCCACGGGTATACCTCCAATGGACTCAAATGATGTATATTAGCCTATCAGAAGCTTCTAAAGCCATGACATCATTTTCTGGCAATTTCAAAGATTTTTCAAGGCACAGCCAACTTAGTGTATGTAAACTTCTGACCCACTGGAATTGTGATACAGTGAATTATAAGTGAAATAATCTGTCTGTAAACAATTGTTGGAAAAAATACTTGTCATGCACAAAGTGGATGTCCTAACCGACTTGCCAAAACTATAGTTTGTTAACAAGAAATTTGTGAAGTGGTTGAAAAACACCAACCTAAGTGTATGTAAACCTCCGACTTCAACTAAAACAGATTTAGTTTTGCTATGTTTTTGGGGAAGAACATTGTTTGCATCCATGAACTAGCTAGCTTTTCTTTCTGACCAGCACTGTAGGTGCGCGAGACAACTTTAACAGCACCATAAAATACGCATCGATGAATCGTTGTGACATATGAAATATGAGAGATATTACACATTGATTGCACTAACTACTTAAAAATGAATGAACGCGTTAAATGATGTGACGTGCAGTCATATTCAGGTCCTGACTGGTCAACAAGCTTATTTGACATGCATGTTTTTTGACACACGAAGACCCAAACGGCGTTCCATACAAATCCTGGTTGACAAGGAAACAAATGAACAACGAAACAGCACAGCAAGTAAGTGAAAGAAATAGGTTTTGATTATGTTTTACTGGTAATGGGGACATATGTAAATGCCAACAAAATAACTTTTTGGTCAATGTGGTGGTGTGTGTAACCTTTTATTTAACTAGGCAAGTCAGTTAAAAACAAATTCTTATTTACAATGACGGCCTACCCTGGCCAAACCCAGAGACGCTGGGCCAATTCTGTGCCTCCCTATGGGACTCCCAATCATGGCCGGATGTGATACAGCCTGGAATCGAACCAGGGACTGTTGTGACACCTCTTGCACTGAGATGGAGTGCCTTAGATCACTGCATCCATGTGAGTGTGTTAACTATTTAACTGTACTAAAATGTTTAAAACGCCGCAAAAATTTAAAATATCGGAATCGGCCAAAAATGTCATGTCGGTGCATTACTAGAGATTTGGTTTTGGGTTGACGAGATAACGCTTTGCTAGACTCATGCACTCGCTCACCTTTCTGGTCAGGGGTATAATAGTTAGCGTTCTTGATGATCATGTGATCAGGTTGCAGCTGGTCAAGGTCCACCATCATGAACTGGCTCCAGTACTCCACCGGCAGGCCCAGCAGACGCTCAATAACCTGGGTAACAATAGAAAAACAATAACTACTATAAATTACTCATGAGGGGAAAAATACAGTTGTATTGAATTGAAACGAATTACAGCCTATTGCGTCGTCATCTTCCAAGCAGGCAAAACAGATCTAACAACTTGCAAGACTAAGACATTGTTTTTGAACAAAAATGGCAATCATGTCATTTTTGCAGCCCATGTGTTTTTGTGAAGAAATACTGCGACTTAAAACAAGAGCTGTGTTGTTGTAATGTGTCTTACCTTGGGCTGGCGTTTGGTGTCCTGTATGATTGTCATGGGCTCTGGGTCAGGCACTGCATGGCCAACGATAGTAGGCCCAAACACCCGTGCCAGATTGGGGATGTCCATCTTAGTGTCCAGGCTTTGGGTGACCCTGAAAGAGTTTATGGTGGTCAATAAGGATGTAGGGAAAAACACCTGTCACAGAATGCAACAAGCATGGCCTCTTTCTACAAGACATGTCAAGAAAGGCTTGGTTGTTCATATACAATTAAGTGAGTAAGCAGAGCTCATAGTTAAATGCACAGCAGATGCTCACCTCTGGAGATGAATGGCCATGAAGGCCAGGGTGGCTCTGTTGGCCTGTGGCAGGTCACTGATGGTCTGGTACATCAGGGCAATGCTGTTATCCTCATCCACAAGCTCTGAGGACAAAGAGTGCAATGTAGAGATCACAGAAGTTGAGTAGCAGGGAAAAAATGTTTTTTACTGTAGAGGAAGAATGTGACATTGCATAGACTTAGTAACTATAGTTACTGGTGACTAAGAATACCATGAAGGAACACTGAAATATACCACATGAACTATTACTAACCAAAACATTCAGCGTGCCCCAACACAAAATGGCTATGCAAAACAACGAAAAGACACCTTTATTCAGTCGACCACTGGCCGAACAAACCACAGAGACTGATAAAGTTGCTTTATCGCTATAGAGCCAACACCTACCTGCAGCCTCCATGAAGGTGCGGTTGAGGCAAAAAGTAAGGAGGGGCTCTTTGAGGTTCCTGAGGAAGTCCTTGAGGCCGCCAGCCAGTGATGCAGTGGATATCTTCCACCTTGCTGAGCAGCGGGACAGTCTTCTCTCGCAAGAACTTCTCCTTCAGTTCCTTCACTGTGAGGTCAGAACCAGACAGCCGATAGAGGCCGGTCTGGGAGTGAAAAGAAAGAGCATGGTGAAACTGTGCTCATTTATAGAGTCTTAAAGCATGAAACACAGAAGCTATAAATTCTACTGTATAAACTAATTGTTTTTATTATATTTAACCTTTATTTAACTAGGCAAGTCAGTTAAGAACAAATTCTTATTTACAATTACGGCCTAGAAACAGTGGGTTAACTGCCTTGTTCAGGGGCAGAACGACAGATTTTTTTTGCCTTGTCATCTCTGGGATTTGATCTAGCAACCTTTCGGTTACTGGCCCAACGCTCTAACCACTAGGCTACCTGCCGCCCAAACTAAGCCATAAAAGGCAGTAATGATTCAGCCCAGTGTGAGATTGAGACAAAAACACTCACCTCATGTAGGCCCCTCTGCTCAATCTCATTGACACAGTGCACCACCAAAGAGGGAATCATGGGAGATTGGACATGGGAGACGTAGTCTGCAAGTGTGCCCTGGGAAGGAAATAAAAGTAAAAGAGAATGTTTATCCCACTGAACTAAACTCAAGAGATCTTTGAAGAAAAACAGATTTACATCAGAATAAAAGTATTGGAATACAAGCAGAGAAGTACAATGGAATTTTCCCCTTACCTCTCCAATTTTGACAAGAGTGCCACCCAAGATGGGGATGCATGGCAGGGGACAGCGTTCACGACACTCTGGGTGGGTGACCAGTCTGCAGTCACGACACTTCAGGGAGATCTTCGCAAACTTGATCCTCTTGCCACAAGGCACACACGACTCAGGCTTGATTACCTGTGCATGCGGTAGAATAAAGATTTTAACTCGAAAATAAGAACCAACATTTTCTGCCTTGCTAAATTAATCTCAAGTCACCCATGCATTAACCCTCTCTGTCTGAAAACAAATTACATTCCTACCGCTTTGGAGACAAATTTGTGATTACGGACACTCCCGTTGCCCTGGGGTGTGCTGGGTTCCTGAGGCCTGCTGTCGCTCTCTGGCCGGTTGGGCATGACATCCTCAGACTTGACTGACTCAGAGTCCCACTCCAGTGTAGCTAGACAGGACAGACAGACAGACAAAGGTAAAATACAGATCAGAGTCTGACAATGCAGTTCTGATGAGTTATGAACATACATTTGTCACATTGTCAAGGATAAACTAATATAGTCTAGCTGCCTGCATCTTTCCAACTGAATATCCTATCATGCTTCAACATACAATACTAACTCTGAGTAAAATACAATCCTCCTTTTTAAAGTTGATCAAATCCACAGTAAATGAGTAAAAGCTCTTACCAGTTTTTCTCCTGCTCCGGCTCCAGTAGGGAACAGCCTCAATAGTAGAGACGGCTTCGATGGGTCCTCCGTCAGCAGGCACGGTCACTGTGGTCTTGGCCACAAGAGACTCATTTCCCTACAACCATTAAACATAACATCAGTCAAGTCACTGTAAACTTCAACAGTATATTGAGTAACAGCTCTCAGTTATCTATAGAAATTAAACTAAAATCTTTACCTTCTCAGACGTTCTGCCTGTTGATCGAGACCCTTTGGAAGCACTTGGGGGGCCATCAGTGAAATTTCTAGGGGTAGAGCGCTGTAATGAAGAGGGCTAACATCTTAAAAACCCCACACATAGATGTTCAAGAAATGTCTGGCAAATATTTTGCATCCAATACACTTTGTTTACCCTTTTTTCACGTTTCTTCAGCCGCACAGTTCTCATGATGGATGAGTCCCAGTCCTGGAATGGTTAATCAAACGAACGGACCGGGTTCATTATTGCAAATACACTATATACACACACACACACACAAAAGTATTCAAATTAGTGGATTAGGCTACTTCAGCTACACCCGTTGCTGACAGGTGTCTAAAATTGAAAACACAGCCATGCAATCTCCATAGACAAACATTTGCAGTAGAATGGCCTTACTGAAGAACTCAGTGACTTAATGTGGCACCGTCATAGGATTCCACCTTTCCAACAAGTCCGTTCGTCAAATTTCTGCCCTGCTAGAGCTGCCCCAGTTATTGTGAAGTGGAAACGTATAGAAGTAACAACGGCTCAGCCGCGAAGTGGTAGGCACACAAGCTCACAGAACGGGACCACCTAGTGTGTAACACGTAAAAATAGTCTGTCCTCGGTTGCAACACTCACTGCCAAATTCCAAACTGCCTCTGGAAGCAACATCAGCACAATAACTGTTTGTCGGGTGCTTCAAGAAACGGGTTTCCATGGCCGAGCAGCCGCACACAAGCCTAAGATCACCATGCGCAATGCCAAGTGATGGCTGGAGTGGTGTAAAGCTCGCCGACATTGGACTCTGGAGCAGTGGAAACGCAGTGATGAACCCTTCACCATCTGGCAGTCGGACAGACTAATCGGGGTTTGGCGGATGCCAGGAGAACGCTACCTGCCTAAATGCATAGTGCCAAATGTAAAGTTTGGATAAGGAGGAATAATGGTCTGGGGCTGTTTTTCCATGATTCGGGCTAGGCCCCTTAGTTCCAGTGAAGGGAAATCTTAACACTACAGCACACGACATTCTGTGCTTCCAACTTCGTGGCAACAGTTTGGGCGAAGGCCCTTTCCTGTTTCAGAATGACAATGCCCCCATGCACAAAGCAAGGCCCATACAGAAATGGTTTGTTGCGATCGGTGTGGAAAAACTTGACCGGCCTACACAGAGCCCTGACTTCAAACCCAACGAACACCTTTGGGATGAATTGTAACGCCAACTGCGAGCCAGGCCTAATCGCCCAATATCAGTGCCAGACCTCACTAATGCTCTTGTGGCTGAATGGAAGCAAGTCCCCGCAGCAATGTTCCAATATCTAGTGGAAAGCCTTCCCAGAAGTGTGGAGGCTGTTATAGCAGCAAAAAGGGGGGGGACCAACTCCATATTAATGCCCATGATTTTGGGATGAGCGGTTCAATGAGCAGGTGTCCACATTGTTTTGGTCATGTAGTGTATATAGCACATTATCGTCTCAATTACATATTGTATTGGTTGTCTTAGCCCTTCTCCCTGCTAATGGTTTGGCTATGAGTAACATAATTGATGATTCAGAGGCTCAAGAATTTAGACAAGACAAAGATAAAAGCTTACCAGAGAGTCATCCGTTTTATCATAGCTGATGTCTGATAAAATGTAGGCAGACTCATCTATGGTCTGCAATCTATGGAAAACAAAATGAAATACTATAACACTTCAGATGTTGATATGTTAACAGAAAATGCTTTGATAAGCTTTCAAACTCTGGAAGAGGAGCAAGACACTAGCAAGGGATCCTTAACTTTTTCTGGTGTTAAGGTTGGCTCGTGCTGCCTGAGATTGAGCGTTGAGGAAAGCCAGAGCAGAACGCTGCTCTTCATTCAGCTGGAGGCTGTTGCTGGGGCCCTCAGTGATCAGAAGCTCCCGAATCAGCTGGATTTGACGGTCCTGTAACACAACAGAACGCAGGGAGAAGGAAGGTGAGAGGAGTTGTTTAAAGCCATTCAACAGTTTCTTCAGAGAAGAGTGAACCAGTCTGAGGGTACCAGTGACGAGAATAAAATAAAATATGAATTAGACTTGCTGTGAATACACACCAACTTCTCACAGTTAGCCTCTGCCTTCTGGCGCCTGCGGATCTCCACGCCGACTTGATTGCGAGCATGCTTGAGTTTGACTTCCAGGGCTCCCCTCTCAGTTTATGCTTTGGCAAGC
Organism: Oncorhynchus clarkii lewisi; assembly: GCF_045791955.1. Classification (NCBI taxonomy): domain Eukaryota; kingdom Metazoa; phylum Chordata; class Actinopteri; order Salmoniformes; family Salmonidae; genus Oncorhynchus; species Oncorhynchus clarkii. The sequence goes on along the minus strand of NC_092155.1, from coordinate 62,283,865 downwards.
ACTTCCTTGCAGGACCCTAGGTCCTGCTCAAACCTGAGCCATCTACGACGACAGTCCTCAAAGTTGAGGGCCATCTGGATGAACTCTGATACGAGAAGATGCACAATAAAGGTGTGGCAGCTTTGAATATATATTGTCCAGCATTGTCTATACTATTAATCTCCATGTCAAATCAAATTAAATACAATTACTTACGGGGTTCAATGCTCTCATTGAGTATGTCAACATGAGACCGCAGATTGTCAAACAAGCTGTGTAGGTTTAACACAGGAGCGTCCATCTTCTGAGAAAAATAAGGGCACATAGAAACCTCTGAAAACAAGTTTGCTAAATGTCAATAGGTGAATAACCTCGTCCCCGGGCTAATTGCGGATGGGCGAAAGTGTCTGGTGGTGGTGAACCCTGGCTGATCATTCACCATAGCCAACTATGATGAACAGATCAACTGTCTTTTCCTAATCCAAAAAATAGCACAGAATACAAAATAAAAAAAATGCAATTTCCCAATATTAGCGAACCAAATTTGCCACATAAGTCACCCAAATTAGCTAAAACCTGCACATACAATTTAGATGGAAGGAAAGCAACAGTAGATTTAGCTCAGACGCTAACGTTAGCTGGCTACAGTAGCTAGCCAACATTGCTGGTGATGTGTAATTTTAAAAAACTACTGTACAGCTAACAGTTAGCTACTAGCATGCTAAAGTTAGCTGCCACTACATATCGTTTGAGTCCACCACACTAATGAAAAAAGGCAGACAAAACAGAAAAATCTTTGCACAGCCAAATGTTTTGACCTCTGTTTTTGCACTGGATGATCAAGTTTGTTATTATTTTGTGTGGGTTATCTCACGCTAAACTCCTGGAAGTGTGTACAAGAAGCAAGGCAGGCGCGTTGCATTTCAAATTTACCCACTAGCCAATGAATATCAACTGACGTTCTTCACCTAGCTGTAAATCAACGCACACATTGCGGTTACCACAGCCACAATGTCAAATTAGCTTTATTGTAAAAAAAAAAGATTGGCCTTAATTTAAGGTTAGGCATAAGGTTAACAGTGTGGTTGGGTTCAAAATCTGATTTATGAAGATACATTTTTAAATAGGTGTCGTTTATGCCTTGTGGTTTGTGGTAACTAGTGACGACTGCCCCATCAAACGACTGATGTTAGCTCTGATCCAGTATCCACCAGTCCAGGCTTTCCTCCCCACAGAGCAGTCATTTAGCTTCTCTCTCATGGGAAAACGCAAAACTCAAATCAGCTTCAAATGCAGCATACAAGAGTGAATAAAATGGGTGAAATATTTATGAACATCTGGGAAAATCTAATCCATATTACATTGTAATGGTGAATATTATGATGACAATAATTATTGAGCATTAGTATTAACATGAATTATCATTCTTGTTATATCATATTGATTGATATCATATTAACACATTGATATTTCTACAATTATTAGGCTATTTGAACTCAGTAGCTGTGATTTATGGTTTTGACTAGATGTTACTTTTTCGTAGCAGGTTAGGAGAATTAACGTGGCAGGTTAGGAGAATCAGGTTAAGTTTAGGATAAAGGTTAGTTCAAATGCTCCCCTAACCTGCTACGAAAAGTCACTCCCGGTCGTAGCTGTGCTCCATCGAGTCAGAACCGTGATTTACATGGCATATGTGTTGCTCCAACATGACTACTTACAGCCATAGAATGTTGCTGAGCCAGAGGTTACGACTGTGTCTTGATTAATTTCAGAGTTTATCAACTGGGTTGGGTAGGTTACTTTCTAACTGTCACAATTACCTGTCCAAAATTGTAATCAATAACATAACTTTTGGATTAGCCAAACTCAGTAACGTAATCTGATTACTTTGTAATCAGTGAGGAAGCAAGCAAATGGCCATAAACAGAACACACACACACATACACTCCCTCCCGCTGAGATACTGTAGAAGGAGAGAGAGAGAGAGAGAGTGAGAGAGAGCGCGAGCATTTTTACTTGGACAACTTGTGAACATCGCAAGTGCATTCATCCAGATCAACTGCTGAAAGGAGCATGATTTAATTCCAGGAAGAAGCTTGTTGAAGACAGCAAAGATGATTGCCACTACTCAACAGAACATGGGCACGGACCTGGTAAATGGCTCTACTCAATACTGTTTCGTTTTTTTTTTTTTAGATGTTCCCAAGATTGTTTTTTATTTTATCATAGAGCAGGATCTGCGTTGATCTCATTGCATAAATCTCCCTGATGAGCATGGCGATAACATTACAGTCGCAGAGGTATGTGTGTGCGTGTGTCTACATGTGAGCGTATGCGCTTGAAGGATAGTCTAAATGCGCCTGTTTTTATATTTTATATCTCTGTTGTGACCAGTCAGAAATAGTTTTTACATTTAAATCAACATGATATGATTATCAATTAATATCTGTCTTTCCTTTGTGCTCTTTTATTCGTACTTAATATATCTAATCAATACAGGCATCTCTTGAACAAGCTTCTGTGTGCACTGCAGTGGTCGCAGTGGTAACCCCAATACCGGTATTCCCCTCTTCTATCGCAAACGGTTTTGATGTAGTGATTTTTTTGTTGGTAAACTGATTCAGTTAAATTATGTAGGCTATATTTTAAAACACATACTGCGTGTCGGTTGCGGTTATAGCAATTAAAATGCTGTAGTCATGGCTTACCCATGCCAAAGGGCATATAGGCCTACTTTATTAATTGATTTATAGCCCACAGCATGTGGATAAAGAGATCTGCAATCGAGGTGTGAATGAGGCACACAACTTGCAGCAGGTGATGGACAATCTAATTTATTATGTAATTATATGAAGTGTATAGCCTCAATTAAGTTGATTTAAAATCTGAATAGCAAAGTTGACTTATTTAACACCAGACCTTATTTTACCAGCATTTTCATTTCACACTTTTTGCCACTGTTTTTAATGTCATATTAATTTTCCCCCATGTACTGAATAATGTCCACTGCATGGTCATTCAGCAGCTCTGTGAGCCTATTCAAACAGAGAAGTTGCAACAGTTTTTGCATGTAGCTGTCTCTACTTGCAGGCTGTCAATAGGTTGCAGAATTGCTGATGCTCCAGAAATGTAAAAGTAACCAAATGTGACTGTAGTTGGTTGCTTCTTGGTGAACAGTTGCTGATAGCTGCATACATACTGTTTTTAATTAATAATCAGAGAAATACATTGCTCCTGGATATTAGTTAGTGTTGCGATATGCTTTCCATCTCCACTACAGCAGTACTTTATAGCCTTGCCAAGTCTAATTAAGAATACCCATTACCTTCTCAGCGACAGCAACAATTCAGCCGTGACGGCATTTTCAGTTCAGAGCTGCACTATTCATTTGGTTTACAAATCATGTGTCAGACTGTCAACAACATTGTTTTTAAGCAGTGCTGTGTTAGGTTGCATTGGTATATTTTATACTGTGCAACATTGTGAATAATTGAAAATATATGATAAATGTCTTTCCTGTCTGAAGTGGTCAGTGGGGAATGTTTTATGTCTCCCAACAATTTAGAATTGATCCATTTACATTTTGTAGGTTAAACAAGGAATCCACAAAACACAAGTTAGTGTATCTTTCCCAGGCAAATGTTTCTCTGCGTTATTATGGCACAGTCCTTTTATTTTACACAGCCAAGCAATTCATATACTGCACCTCCGTGCTTGGTTCTGTTTCCACAGATTTGATCTGTGATGGGGTGGTTGAACAAGAAGGGTGTACTTTAAAAGGATGCATTTACAGTTGAAGTCGGAAGTTTACATACACCTTAGCCAAATAAATTTAAACTCAGTTTTTCACAATTCCTGACACTTAATCTAAGTAAAAAGTTTTAGGTCAGTTTGGAAAACAACTTTATTTTACAAATATGAAATGTCAGAATAATAGTAGAGAGAATGATTTATTTCAGCTTGTATTTCTTTCATCACTTTCCCAGTGGGTCAGAAGTTTACATACACTCAATTAGTATTTGGTAGCATTGCCTTTAAAATTGTCTAACTTGGGTCAAACGTTTCGGGTAGGTTTCACAAGCTTCCCACAATAAGTTGGGTGAATTTTGGCCCATTCCTCCCGACAGAGCTGGTGTACTGAGTCAGGTTTGTAGGCCTCATTGCTCGCACACGCTTTTTCAGGTCTGCCCACAAATTTTCTACAGGATTGAGGTCAGGGCTTTGTGATGGCCACTCCAATACCTTGAATATGTTGTCCTTAGGCCATTTTGCCACAACTTTGGAAGTATGTTTGGGGTCATTGTCCATTTGTAAGACCCATTTTCATCCAAGCTTTAACTTCCTGACTGATGTCTTGAGATGATGCTTCAATATATCCACATAATTTTCCTGCCTCATGATGCCATCTATATTATGAGGTGCACCAGTCCCTCCTGCAGCAAAGCACCCCCACAACATGATGCTGCCACCCCCGTGCGTCACGGTTGGGATGGTGTTCTTCGGCTTGCAAGCATCCCTCTTTTTCCTCTAAACATAACGATGGTCATTATGCCCAAACAGCTCTATTTTTGTTTCATCAGACCAGAGGACATTTCTCCAAAAAGTACAATATTTGTCCCCATGTACATTTGCAAACCATAGTCTGGCTTTTTTATGGCGGTTTTGGAGCAGTGGCCTCTTCCTTGCTGAGCGGACTTTCAGGTTTTGTCGATATAGGACTTGTTTTACTGTGGATATAGATACTTTTGTACCTGTTTCCTCAAGCATCTTCACAAGGTCCTTTGCTGTTGTTCTGGGATTGATTTGCACTTTTCGCACTAAAGTACGTTCATCTCTAGGAGACCGAAGGCGTCTCCTTCCTGAGTGGTATGACGGCTGTGTGGTCCCATGGTGTTTATACTTGCATACTTTTGTTTGTACAGATGAACGTGGTACCTTCAGGTGTTTGGAAATCGCTCCCAAGGATGAACCAGACTTGTAGAGGTCTATATTTTTTTCTGAGGTCTTGGCTGATTTCTTTTGATTTTTCCCATGATGTCAAGCAAAGAGGCACTGAGTTTGAAGGTAGGCCTTGAAATACATCCACAGGTACGCCTTCAATTGACTCAAATGATGTCAATTAGCCTATCAGAAGTTTTTAAAGCCATGACATAATTTTCTGGGATTTTCCAAGCTGTTTAAAGGCACAGTCAACTTAGTGTATGTAAACTTCTGACCCACTGGAATTGTGATACAGTGAATTATAAGTGAAATAATCTGTCTGTAAACAATTGTTGGAAAAATTATTTGTGTCATGCACAAAGTGGATGTCCTAACCGACTTGCCAAAACTAAAGTTTAACAAGAAATTTGTTAGTGGTTGAAAAACAAGTTTTATTGACTCCAACCTAAGTGTATGTAATCACACTGTATCAGTCCTGTGTCAGAACATATATATATATATATATATATATCTCATATCAATTATTTAGCAGACGCTCTTATCCAGAGCAATTAGTGTTAAGTGCCTTGCTCAAGGGCACACCAACAGATTTTTCACCTAGTCAGCTCAGGGATTCAAACCAGCGACCTTTCAGTTACTGGCCCAACGCGCTTAACCGCTAGACTACCTGTCGTTATCTTTTATTTTCCTCTCCCTCATAGTTTACAGCAGTATCACACTCCCTTCTCCCCAGGGCGGACACAGCTATGTAGAGGAGTGGGATAGGTTCAGCAGCCATATAGTGTACTGAGAGCCTTTTTGTACAGTCATTTGCTATTGCTTGGTGGGATGCATGGTAGGATGCATGAAAGGGAATAGAGAAAAGGGCTGCAGGGCTCACAGCAGAGGAGGCTTAAAGCAGTGGATTTTTCCATGCAACTGTGGCAGGTGCTGCTGAGTATATGATATTAGGGCAAAAGTGTCATCCTCCTCAACCCAAATCCAAAGCCTACCACCTACAACCGTTTAAGATGTGAGAGGCAAGTGAGAAAAGGCAAATTGTTGTAATTCTGCCAAATAAATGGCGGTATAGATGGCGGCACTGTGTTTATTGAAATTGTATTATCCAAAAGGTCACTTCAATCATGGCGTGGCGATACAGCTTTCAAATCCTTTGAAGTTTATAGCGGAGCACTGGCAGTGCTGTTGAGGTCCTTGCACATCACCCCAGTTATATCTATTTAAACCAGTCAGAAAGTGGGAAACTGCTTCATAATGGCTACTATTTAACTGAGGTACCAAAGAGATATTGACATGGCAATGCATTCAAATAAAAGTTATGTGTTAATGGTTCATCTGCTTTTGTCCCGTGAGATCAATTACAGTGAATCGTTAAAACAAGATGCTGGTAGGCTCATTGTATCTTCCAAAAAAATAGTTGCTATTACAGTTTTGTCTCTTAAAATGTAATGGTTGACTGGCTTGCTTGATCTTCAAATGTCATGTCTTGGTACATCTTGTTTTTCTTTCTGGTTACTAGTGATTGGTTGCTGCAGAATTATGTAGCTGGTGGGATTTGGATATGTAGATGAGAGTCAGCATGTCTCAACAATAGCTTCATTAGCTGTGATTCTGCTCCCGATGATTTATTGTGTTATTTTCACCGCATGTTCCAAAGACAGACAGACAAGGAGATCCCCAGAGTCTAATTTATGAACTACCTCTGGTGCATTGGGAGCAAATTGAGCAATTCTATTTTGTGTGGTTTCCCTTTTTGAGTCTGTAGCCAACCATACAATTAAGGTGTTTTGATTACAGTCTACATACAGTATGTGTTTCAGCATGTGTTTTATCTGTAACCGTTAGTTGAGTTTCTCAGTGAAGAAGGGGTCAGGTTATCGGACCAGGGATTACGCAAGGATGTGTCATATTTTGTGGGGCGAGAGGCTTTCTAGTGACCCACCTAAAGTCCCTTTTACCGGCTGCTCGCTTTCTATGAATTGTTTCCCGCTGGACCTTGTTCAGCTGCACACTGTACCGATCCTATTTGGTTGGTTGAGGAGAATTCCCTTGGTCTGCTCTGTCTGTTGGCCATGGTGGGAGGGGAACTCTGTTATCTCTCACTGACGCTACAGACGTAGTCTCTCCCCAAGAGATACATGTTTGGTTGCACATACAGTACGAAGCTCCATTTAGTCTATAGACTAGAGTATAGACTGCCTGTGGGTTGGTTTGACTGACAGCATCATCAAAGCTTTATCATAGGCTCCTCTTGACTCTCTCTCAGATGGATGGCTCACAGAGCAGTGTATTATACATTATAATTGTTTTATTGTCCAGATTCCTTTTATCGGGTCACCAAAAAGCGTGCACTGGTGATATTCACATGTCAATCTAACCCCTCATCTGTCCACCTCTTCTGGCAATCAATGCTGTGCTGAATCCTTGATTCCTCAGATGTAGCATCGCCATCATTGAAACCCTCCCAGAATATGGTGGCTGTGTGTATCCACCTTTGAGATTATCTTCCCGTCTCCTGTATCTGTGTCTCATTTGCAACTTTGACATAACTCCCTCTTCCCCCAGCCAGCATGCACAGGGTTCTCCCGCTCTATCTGATGTGCTTCCTGTGGTGGTGCATCCCATTAGAGGGGATGTTTCAGCAGAGTGTTGCATGCAGTAGTAATTAGGGAAGGATTTTGAAATCAAAACACTATCTGTGGTCGAATCAGAAGAGCGAAGGGAAATTACATGAACCGTGCCTCTCTGTTAGGGTCTCCTGTGTGTGTGTGTGTGTGTGTGTGTGTGTGTGTGTGTGTGTGTGTGTGTGTGAGTGTGTGTGTGTGTCTGTCTGCTAGGGTCTCTTTTCTTCCATATCTTACATAACACCCAATCAGAGGGAATGATGTTGATCGGGTCCACTATTGTACAGCACAGGACTGTGCACTGTGTTGAGAGAACAGAGAGAATTACAGAGATAGAGTATAGCAGCTACAGTCAAAGAAAGGAGCACATCAGGGGAGGACTTATTGGTCTGGAGCGCTGGACCTGTGTGGAAGGGTGCACGTTCCATGAAAGGTGAGTTAGCTACCTAGAAGACCAACATGATGAAGTGTGATGATGGGAATTAATTTAACAAAACGTTCAAGAACACAAGGTGAAACATAAATAAGATGGAACATTACAGTACAAGAAACAGCTGCTGTAGGAATATTGCGTCTGTATATTCTCCTCCAATGCTCCTCAAAGCTCTACTGGAATAAGGAAGCCACAGTATCAGTCACGATTAAATACAACTGCAGACGATTCCAGAGTCCTCATATATAGTGTGTAGCTGTCTGAGACAAGACACCGGGGCATTACATTCATTGGAGTGTGAGAGCGCAATCACAATGCAACCATAAACCTCATGGCCTGGCCCTGTCCTCAAAGCCACAGAGCCATGGCCAGCTGCTGTTTTCCATCACCCTCACCTTCCCGCAGGCCTTGATGGAGGACAGGAACAGCCATGGGGATTGCTGGTTGACATATTGCTGATCCTCCATCCAGCCCTGTGTTACACCAGCTGTCTCCGAACCACCACTATACAGCCACTGTTGCATTCACACACACACATCTCCACTTATGCAATGTACAATCCCCAACCTCACATGCTCTCAACCTATCTGCATACTGAAAAAACTTAAACCACAATCACACAAGACACAATCATAAAAGTCAAATCAAACAGTTGACATAACAACAAGAAAAGGGCCATGGAGCATATTATTGTTACCAGTAGAACCAGAAAGGGAATGATATCTGTACATAGCTCCACACTTCATAGGCTAATCTTGAGAGAATACTCAACACACAGTATATCGTTTCATGTTTCATGTTTTGTGTGTACCCCAGGAAGAGTAGCTAGTGCTTTTGCAACAGCTAATGGGGATCCTAATAAAATACCAAATACTACACCGGCTCTGATACCCTTCAGATGTGGCAGGACTTGCAAACTATTACGGATTACAAAGGGAAACCCAGCCGAGAGCTGCCCAGTGACGCAAGCCTACCAAACAAGCTACATTTTGTCTATGCTCGCTTTGAGGCAAGCAACACTGAACCATGCATGAGAGCACCAGCTGCTCTAGATGACTGTGTGATCACGATCTCCATTGTCAATGTGAGTAAGACTTTTAAACAGGCCGCAGGCTCGGCGCATGCTCTGACCAGCTGACAAGTGTCTTCACTGACATTTACAACCTCTCTCTGACCCAGTCTGTAATACCTACATGTTTCAAGCAGACCACCATAGTCCTTGTGCCCAAGAACGCTGTGCCCAAGAACGTGCACCCTTCCACTCTTCCTCCCAAACCCTACCATGTGCCCCATGAAAGCTGTTACAGGTGAAATGAGGCGACAGATTTGAGAAATTAAACCATGACAGAAATGATAGTCTGCAATTAATTAAACATTTTTCCCTGGCAAAGGAGAAGTCTAAATTACACATTTTTCTGTCATAGTGAGAGTACGAAACTGTTATTTCCCCAGAGACTGCCTGTTGCCTACGCCGCAGATCTGCTTGTCTGAGAGCGAAATACTCACTGTGAGGCTGTGGAAATGAAGCGGCACTAATGTTCTCTCCCTCAGCTGTGTGTGTGGACATTACACTCATCGCTGTGTGTCTGTATGTGTGTGTGTGTCTGTGTGCTTCTCTTGTTAGGACATGCATGCTTCAGCCGGTCCACCTCGGAACTGGAAGGGCATTGCAATCGCCATGATGGTGATCGTTGGTGTTCTATCACTGGTCAGCCTTTCAGTCATCATGCTCACACCTGGTAAGATGAAACACATAATGGGAGACGGAAGAGAAGGAATGGGGGAGGGAAGAGAAGAGAAGGAATGGGGGAGGGAAGAGAAGAGAAGGAATGGGGGAGGGAAGAGAAGAGAAGGAATGGGGGATGGAAGAGAAGGAATGGGGAGGAAAAGAAAGATGTAGAGAAACAAATAGAGAAAAAGAATGCAGGAGGGTGAGAGAAAGAGAATAAAGGCAAGGAGGGGTGAAGGGGGTGAGAGATGGAGGCTTGAAGAACAGAGAGAGAGAGAAAGAGAGAGAGGGACGGAGAGATGGAGAGAGGATGCAGTGGGAGGAGTGAGAACAGAGACTCCATCAGATAAACATATCAACAATGACATTCACAATTTGACAAAACAAATCAACACTGACAAATACAAAATTCCCCTGCATTGAAAAGAGACTCAGACAAAAGACGAGACTCCAGTGCTATGCTAAGAACAAGCTGAGCCGCAGCACCAGCTGTGCCTTGGCTCTGTGTGAATAGAGGAAGCTTCTTGTTCATTCCGGGTGGAAATGACAAGTGGAGTGTTTTTGCCCATTTGTTTTCTCCCACTTTCTCATTTCTCTCGCTTTCTCTCTTTCTCCGGAAGATGAGTCTCACCTGTTTCTGCGATCCCGTCTCACCATGGAGGATCTGGAAAGTGAGAAGTATACAGTTCACGACCCCTGTGTGACCTGGTTGGATGGTAAGAGCCTTGATACCCTAAAGCAGGGGAACGAGATAGAACATGTATAGGGAAGCCAAGGCAAGCTCCCATTCATGTTATATTGAGTGAACCAACCAAAAGGTAACCATTTCCCTTCGGCCTGTGTTGTCCCTTCCAGAGAATGAGGTTGCGCTCAGAACCAGAGAGGGTCATGTCCTGTCCTACAGCCTCCACTCCAACATCACAGCTACCCTGCTGGACAACAGCTCTTTAGTGAGTAACGGCCCATAACGGCCCTGCAGGAGAGGAGCTGTATTCCACTATTGATCGGCTCATATACGCAGTCAACCAGGCAAATTCAATAGAGACTGAGTGGTCCTCCCAGATGGAGAAAGAACTATAGAACGACTGTTAAACCAGTAGAGAGCAGTTGTACAGTTAGATAGATATGCAGTGACAGTTTAAGCTCTTTTGGGTCTATTTGGTTCCCTCACTGTTCAATTGAAGCCTTCAACATACGGCTTCAAAGAGATTTTTCAAGCAAGAGCCTCACTTTGAACAACACCGCCTGGCTCTGTGCGACACTGACAGACTTATGTGGGTCATTGCCTAGGAGCTAAGCAGGGTTCTGTTGTCAAGATGGGGAGATGCTGTCTCCTCTCCGGCTCTCGCCAGATTCTCACTTGGTGTATCATCTCTGTTGCCATGTTAAACCCACACTGTAGCTGCAAGCCTACAACAGTAATTAGCATTCTGCTCATGATATATGCAGACCTACTATAACTATGGCCATGGCTTCCCAAGTGCAGTCCTATCTCTGATATTATCTACAACTACTTAGCTCCAGGGATGTTGTTCTTTAAGGTTAAGTCTCATATTAGATCCAGGGATGTTGTTGACATGTTTATCTTACCATGTTTTCTACAGGATTTGACTTACACAAAGTTCCATGTGTCTGCAGACAAGAGGTTTGTCCTGTTGGCATACAACATTCAACCGGTGAGTGACTCTGGTTATGACCAAATAAAATGCTCAGAAGAACCATCTCTTTTACAGTACCAATCTTCATCAATAATCATACCCACTGTCAAAGCAATTCTCCAAAGACACCAAAGATTATTTGATTGCAACAAGGGTTTCACTTTCATTGAACACATTAATTTTACACAGCAATGCCACAAACTGATTCCAGACCATCAGAGAAAATCAATTGAGTCAAATCTGTTTCCGTTTGCGACTAATGACAGGTCTATTTCCCAACTGCATTGTGACTGTAGTACAATGATGCCATGCATTCTAATCCAGCCTTTAGAGTAAATCCCCTTATGAAACAGTTAGAGAGGGGGAGAGAGAGAGAAATAGGGAGAGGGAGAGGGAGAGAGAGGGAGAGAGAGAAATATGGAGAGGGAGAGAGCGAGAGATATATGGAGAGGGAGAGGGAGGGAGGGAGAGAGAAATATGGAGAGGGAGGGAGAGGGAGGGAGAGAGAAATATGGAGAGGGAGGGAGAGAGATGGAGAGGGAGAGAGCGAGAGATATATGGAGAGGGAGAGGGAGGGAGGGAGAGAGAAATATGGAGAGGGAGAGAGAGAGGGAGGGAGAGAAATATGGAGAGAGAGAGGGAGGGAGAGAGAAATATGGAGAGGGAGAGAGAGAGGGAGGGAGAGAAATATGGAGAGGGAGAGAGAGATAAATATGGAGAGGGAGAGAGATAAATATGGAGAGGGAGAGGGAGGGAGCGAGAAATATGGAGAGGGAGAGGGAGGGAGCGAGACATATGGAGAGGGAGAGGGAGGGAGCGAGAAATATGGAGAGGGAGAGGGAGGGAGAGAAATAGGGAGAGGGAGGGAGAGAGAAATAGGGAGAGGGAGGGAGAGAGAAAGAGGGAGAGGGAGGGAGAGAGAGAAATATGGAGAGGGATAGGGAGGGAGAGAGAAATATGGAGAGGGAGAGAGAGAAATATGGAGAGGGAGAGAGAGGGAGAGAGAAATATGGAGAGGGAGAGAGAGAGGGAGGGAGAGATATGGAGAGGGAGAGGGAGGGAGAGAGAAATATGGAGAGGGAGAGAGAGAGGGAGGGAGAGAAATATGGAGAGGGAGAGGGAGGGAGGGAGAGAAATAGGGAGAGGGAGAGAGAAATATGGAGAGGGTGAGAGAAATATGGAGAGGGAGAGAGATAAATATGGAGAGGGAGAGGGAGGGAGCGAGAAATATGGAGAAGGAGAGGGAGGGAGAGAGAAATAGGGAGAGGGAGGGAGAGAGAAAGAGGGAGAGGGAGGGAGAGAGAAATATGGAGAGGGATAGGGAGGGAGAGAGAAATATGGAGAGGGAGAGAGAGAAATATGAAGAGGGAGAGAGAGAAATATGGAGAGGGAGAGAGAGAAATATGGAGAGGGAGAGGGAGGGAGCGAGAAATATGGAGAGGGAGAAGGAGGGAGCGAGAAATATGGAGAGGGAGAGGGAGGGAGCGAGAAATATGGAGAGGGAGAGGGAGGGAGAGAGAAATAGGGAGAGGGAGGGAGAGAGAAATAGGGAGAGGGAGGGAGAGAGAAATAGGGAGAGGGAGGGAGAGAGAAAGAGGGAGAGGGAGGGAGAGAGAGAAATATGGAGAGGGATAGGGAGGGAGAGAGAAATATGGAGAGGGAGAGAGAGAAATATGGAGAGGGAGAGAGAGGGAGAGAGAAATATGGAGAGGGAGAGAGAGAGGGAGGGATAGAGAGGGAGAGGGAGGGAGAAATATGGAGAGGGAGAGAGAGAGGGAGGGAGAGAAATATGGAGAGGGAGAGGGAGGGAGGGAGGGAGAGAAATAGGGAGAGGGAGAGAGAAATATGGAGAGGGTGAGAGAAATATGGAGAGGGAGAGAGATAAATATGGAGAGGGAGAGGGAGGGAGCGAGAAATATGGAGAGGGAGAGGGAGGGAGAGAGAAATAGGGAGAGGGAGGGAGAGAGAAATAGGGGGAGGGAGAGGGAGGGAGAGAGAAATATGGAGAGGGATAGGGAGGGAGAGAGAAATATGGAGAGGGAGAGAGAGAAATATGAAGAGGGAGAGAGAGAAATATGGAGAGGGAGAGAGAGAAATATGGAGAGGGAGAGGGAGGGAGCGAGAAATATGGAGAGGGAGAAGGAGGGAGCGAGAAATATGGAGAGGGAGAAGGAGGGAGCGAGAAATATGGAGAGAGAGGGAGGGAGAGAGAAATAGGGAGAGGGAGGGAGAGAGAAATAGGGAGAGGGAGAGGGAGGGAGAGAGAAATAGGGAGAGGGAGAGAGAGAAATATGGAGAGGGAGAGGGAGGGAGGGAGAGAAATATGGAGAGGGAGGGAGAGAAATATGGAGAGGGAGGGAGAGAAATATGGAGAGGGAGAGGGAGGGAGAGAGAGAAAGAGGGAGAGGGAGGGAGAGAGAAATATGGAGAGGGAGAGGGAGGGAGAGAGAAATATGGAGAGGGATAGGGAGGGAGAGAGAAATATGGAGAGGGAGAGAGAGAAATATGGAGAGGGATCGGGAGGGAGAGAGAAATATGGAGAGGGAGAGAGAGAAATATGGAGAGGGAGAGAGAGGGAGAGAGAAATATGGAGATGGATAGGGAGGGAGAGAGAAAGAAAGGGAAACTAGTGATGCTGCTACAGTACTGCAGCAGTCTGTTGCTCTACATGCTATTCAAACAACAGCCACTAGTGAAATTACTGGCAATCTTCAGACTGGGTAATGCTGGGGGAAGGGGTGTAGAAGGATGGAGGGTATGAATGGCTGAGAGAGAGTTTGATGTAGATAGCAGGGCAGGGGGAGGGAGAGATAGCATAGTAAAGTTGGAGCTGCATGCGGTAATGAAATCGCCCGGCGGGGAAAGTAAAGGAGAAGCTTATATGAGAGCCTAATGTCTAATGCACACTTGCAGGTGGTTTGAGGCAAACTCCAGTATAACAAGCAACTCTAACAACACATGCATTTTCCCGTTTCTCTCTTTGCCTTATGATAGCATTCTCTGTCTGCCCAACTGACCTACTCCTTCTGTAAATAACCTTTTGCTTAATACATAGTTTCCTGTTTCCCCAAAGGAGTGAGCAAAAGGTGTAATATACAGGTAATGGGAGAGGAGGAAAAAATGATTAGGAAAAAAATAAGCCCTCAGCACAATTTTTGCCTTATTAAAAAGCCCTGTCAAAACAGCCGGGCTGTTCTGACTGTATACAATCTGCTCTCTCTCTCCCTTATCCTTTCCCTCTTCCCCTCTCTCTCCCTTATCCTCTCTCTCCCTTATCCTTTCCCTCCCTCTTCCCCTCTCTCTCCCTTATCCTCTCTCTCCCTTATCCTCTCTCTCCCTTATCCTCTCTCTCCCGTATCCTCTCTCTCCCTCTTCCCCTCTCTCTCCCTTATCCTCTCTCTCCCTTATCCTCTCTCTCCCTCTTCCCCTTTCTCTCCCTTATCCTCTCTCTCCCTTATCCTCTCTCTCCCTTATCCTTTCCCTCCCTATTCCCCTCTCTCTCCCTTATCCTCTCTCTCCCTCTTCCCCTCTCTCTCCCTTATCCTCTCTCTCCCTTATCCTTTCCCTCCCTCTTCCCCTCTCTCTCCTTTATCCCCTCTCTCACTCTTCCCCTCTCTCTCCCTTATCCTCTCTCTCCCTTATCCTTTCCCTCCCTCTTCCCCTCTCTCTCCTTTATCCTCTCTCCCCCTCTCTCGTTCTCTTTTTCCTCTAGGATCTGTTCTCCTCATTTAGTAGTTGATCAGATTAGCGCTGTTGTAAAATGGGGAAGCAAAAACACAAGTATAATTTTTTGCACGTTAATATTGATTTTTAGATGGTGTGTATGTATATCTTTTACCTTTATTTAACTAGGCAAGTCAGTTAAGAACAAATTCTTACTTACAATGATGGCCTACCCTGGCCAAACCCGGACTATGCTGGGCCAATTGTGCGCTGCCCTATGGGACTCCCAATCATGGCCAGTTGTGATACAGCCTGGATTCGAACAAGGGTCTGTAGTGACGCCTTTAGCACTGAGAAGCAGTGCCTTGGACCGATGCACCACTCGAGAGATATAGATAGCAGAGCTAATTCAGTCTGATTGAACGATCTAGTAACTGATGATCTTCAGTACATGCTTCATATATATGAATCAATAGGTTTTAGCGCTACAGTACCTGTGTGTTGGTTTGTCTACAATTCTCTGTTTGCATTTTTACTGTTGCATCAGCAGGATGTTCTATCCCCATCTATATGCACAGAGTTTGAGTGAGTAGATGTATGCACACTTGTATGTCACCTGGCTACATGTGCAATTTTATGTTTGTGGTGGATGTGGGGGGTTATACCTTCAGTCTTTATCTTTTGCTCTCTTTCTGCTTTGCTTCTCTCTCACTCCCTCAAGTCTTTCTATCTATCTATAACTCACTTTTTTCTCTCTATCTCTGGGGTTTTTCTGCTGACTGAAGCAGTATGCAGCAAGCACCGGCTTTCTTATTGGGGAGAGGATCTGTATGCCGCTGAGAATGGCAAAGTGAGATAGAGAGAGGGACAGAGAGAATAGAGAGACAGACGCAGTAGAGATAGGGGAGAAAAACATGTGAAACGCACCAGTTGCCCTTAGATCATCCTGTGCAATGGAAGTCAATCAGAAGGGGTGTAAAATAATCAGGAGGATGGATGCTTAGAGGAGAGGGCTGCAGTTGTGGGAAATGGATTAGTGGGCTGTTTGTTAAGTTGAAAGGCTTCTCCCCTGGATTTCATATTAGCTAGATGTAGCTGGTGGGGCTTTGGGGGAGATTTGTGCCTAGTGGATGGAAATACATTTATTTTGAAAGGGGGGATATAGTTAGGAGTAGGGATGGTGGGGGCTGCATATGGGAGAAAACAACGTTCCTATGTAGCAGAGGGGTTAAATTGCTCCTTAAAATCCTCAATAGTCAGACAAATTGTTTTTGTGTGTGATTAGATGTAGGTTCTTAATTTGATCCAGTATGCTACGGCAGGAAAATAAAAACAGGAAATGTGAATTTGTAAACTTCAGAAGACGTTTTAAACCTCAAATACACTACAGGTTTTAAAATTCCGAACAGGATGATCAAATGAAGATCCTACATCTGTAGTTAGACTAATTAGGCGTGCGCATATGCATGTGTGCGTCAGTGCTTATGAGAGTTATTCCCTTTGTTTTACCCAAAAAGAGGGGAAGGAGAGGATGGATGGAGATTAGGAAATACAGCAGGAGTTAGACAGGTGGAAACTGCCAAGAGAGAAAATGTGATGTGGTTGTCTCACCTAGCTATCTTAAGATGAATGCACTAATTCTAAGTTGCTCAGGATAAGAGTGTCTGCTAAATGACTAAAATGTAATGTACATGTAAGACTGTGCAATTTAGAGAGAAGGGAAAAGAAAATGAAGAGTTGAGTCTGCTCTGCAGTTACAGACAACTAGGTGCTGGTATAACATACAGCCGTGGCCAAAAGTTTTGAGAATGACACAAATTAAAATTTTTAACAAAGTCTGCTGCCTCAGTTTGTATGATGTCAATTTGCATATACTCCAGAATGTTATGAAGAGTGATCAGATGAATTGCAATTAATTGCAAAGTTCCTCTTTGCCATGCAAATGAACTGAATCCCCCAAAAACATTTCTACTGCATTTTAGTCCTGC